>NC_051071.1:69905547-70205547 GCF_004664715.2 Peromyscus leucopus | reverse complement strand
GAGGAAACTGGGTGTCCCATTGTGTAACCTCTGCCTAAATTTTTAGAGACAACTCTCTTATTGAATGTAGAGCTGTTCTAGCGGCATGTGAGCCTGAGGGATACTTACACCATCCTCAATGATGCTGGCTTTGCAGGCTCCCAGAGCCATAGCTGTTTCTTGATTCTGTATTTTATATTTATTTCTTTTTAAGAAAGCAGGTGCAAGAAATTTGAACTTAGTTCCTCAAGGTTGTTCTGCTAACACACCTACCCTCAGAGGCATCTCCACAGTTCCTAAACTTTCCCTGTTTCTAAGAAGTAATTTTCATTCATTGACTCCTGAAAACAACTTTTCATTTGATATGTTATTAACATTCATTTTAAAATTTTTAAATGTTTATGGGTGTTTTCCTTGCATGTATTACTACGTACCATGTGGTCACAAAGTCCTGAGGAGGAGTCAGAGCCTATGGATCTGGAGTTACAGTTGGTTGTGAGCCATCTTATGAGCGCTCACAATCAAATCTTGGTCCTTTTACTAGATTAGCAAGTAGTCATAATAACTGAGCCATCTCTTTACTCCCAAATTTTCCATTTTTAGTTTTTCTTAGAATTTGGTTTCACTACGGAATTTTTAAAATAAAATTTACTATTTATTTTTCTCTCTTGACCTCCTTCTCCACCCCATCTTTGTCTCGTGCCCTTCTACCCCCTATAACCCATTTTCCACTATCATGTCATATGTGACCTCTATCCACCCTTTCCCATGTCAGCAATATCTCCATCTGTACTTCTGTGTATCCCCACCTACTGGCATAGTCATACCTACTTTCACAGTCCCTTATTTACATGTATGCGGATATCAAAAGTCAGTGAATACAAGAGATAACACATGATCTTTTGTATTTCTGAAACTGGGTCACTACACTTTAGTATGTCATTTCAGGTTCCATTCATTTTCCTACAATTTTCTTATTATTTTTCTTTATAGATGAAACAACTTCCATTGTGTATATTTGCCTTATTTTCACTATCCATTCTTCCACTGAGAAACATCCAGGCTTGTTTCCAGTTTCTTAGTTGTTAATAGAGCAACTATTATAAACATAGGTGTGCATGCATCCCTGCGGTAGGTTACAGAGTCATTTGTGTATGCACACAGACGTGGAAGAGCTGAGTCAGCTGGGAGACTTATGCTGAACTTTGTGAGGAAACTTCATACAGATTTCCAAGGTGGTTTCACTAGATTATATTTCTACTAGAAATATAATAGTGGTCCTTCTTCCTCACAGTCTCATCAGCATTTATTTTTACTTCTTTTCTCAATCAGAGCCAGTTTGACTGGGACAAAAATGTGATCTCAAGGCACTTATAAATTTCTGTTTCCTGTTTGTTGAACATTAGGGAAAACTGCGGGCTATTTCTATTTCTTTTTAATGTAAAACCTGCCTGGCTATAACCTGACTCACCATAAGCGAGAGCAGCTTCTCTACTAACCAGTCATAGCAACACATGCTCACAGTGTACAGAAAGACATCCCACAGCAGATAACTTGTTCAGGAAGTCACTAGTCTGTCACTAGTCTCATTTGCACACAACGGACCACTACAATTTTCCCACTTATTAAAGAGATGGCTGCATTAGAGCAGTCTGCCTGGTGTCTCTCACCTTCAGTGTTATAAATGTTGCCAAAAAATTATGCAAGCCAATTATTGACTACTGTTTTTTTTTCCTCAGGACTGATTTTATCCTCTTATATTGATATGAACAGAAAAGTATATAGTTATTGCTGTGAGTTGAATCTGTCCCCCCCCCATTTAATCTGTCGAAAATGTAATCCAGAAATCTGTATGTTCATGTTATTTACAAGTGGGCTCTGAGAAGGTAATTAGAGGTAGATAACATCATGAGGATAGGACTCCAATTTCAGCTTACTGATTTTTTTTTTTTTAAGAAAATTAAGTTATCTGAGATTGCATAGTTCAAATTTCTGGTCATGTGATGCTTCTTTTCATGAAGTGCAAGAAGGTCATTATCAACTGTAGTGCCTTGACTTCTCATAAACTTATTTCTTATTATCTTTAAAAATATTCCTAAAGTATCAAGCAGGATCACTGTACTCTGTAAAACTGATTAAACTTTGTGGAAGTCTATCTACAGAAAACATGGCTGTTCCATGGTATGGTAAAGGGAAAGGTTTTCTATGTATATATGAAGGAGAGAACAGCCTTAGGCATCTGGGAGACTCCAGAGAGAGAGAAAGAATTAGACTGAACATGGCCAGCAGGATGGACATGGCCAGGACTATCTATGAAAGAGGGGAGAATAGCAGGGGATAGAGAATGGAGAAGTCAGAGTGAGAAAAGCTGAAGCAGGAGCCTAGAACAGTGAGAGTAGCTGGGTTCTGAGAAAAGTGAGTAGCTGCAGGAATGGAAGGACCAGGAGGCTTCTGTGGGTGCCTTGAAATGTATATCAAGTAGCAAGTACTTGTGAGTAGGAACTGAGGGAGACTGTGGACCTTGATTATGTTAATAGACACCACAGGTACTTGCTGTGTGGAGAGCCATATGTGCTTTGTGCAGAGGATAAGGAATGAATCCTTTTGGTAGGAACTGGCTTCACAAGTTCCAGAGAAATGCTGGCTTTTATCTAACCACCAGAAGTCCTCCCCTATAGTCCAGGTTGAGTTCATTTCCAGACATTTGGACTGCCTTTTGAGGTTTGGGGAATTGGAGTTTCCTTTGAACCTGACATTGTACACTACAGACATAATCATATTTTATACAGGAATCACGTTAGTAGAATTTTTAGACTAATTAAAGTATATCATCATTTAAGAAAATTCAGATGAGTATGGAAATTATGTGGTTTTTAAAAATCAGTAAAATTGCAGGGGTTATATTAAGATGAAACAGATACTTGAAATTAAGATAAAATTATCTCATCTTAAACTGAAAGTGAAATATGACATATAGTAGAATGGGGTGTTTTAAAGGAAGAACTGAGAAGTTTCAAAGGGAATCACAGCAGGAGTCAGGGACCATATAATGCTTAATGGTGTGAAATGGGATAATAAGTCTCACAACCAGGGAAACACAGAACCATGTGGTGTAAATGTCCTGTCTGAGCCAATAGATGACTTCTGTCTAGCATTGCTAAGTGGCATTTTATCTGAAGCTAATTAGAAAATCCTTTATTGTGAGCATTGTATCTTTGATCTCCTTCGTAAATCTTTATTTTTCTTTCTTTTGGGTAATTTAGCTTGATTTGACTTCAGGTTATTGATTTCTGATTGTTCATTTCTCTATGTTTTAAATGGCTATTTATCTTTAGATCTTTCCCTTCAAAGCTCCAGTACAATAAACTCTGCAGTATCCAAAATACATTTTTAAGATAGAAAATCTAGTATACTAACAAAAATAAATTGCTCTAATCAATCCTTATGTTTTTAAAAGGGGGATATTTTTTCAGCTAATAAATGCCTCCAGAAGTACTGATAACTTTATTAGCACTCACAACATGTAATTTTCAAGTGATCTTTGGCCACAATAACCATGAATGTTCTGCTGTGACGAATATTAATAGCTTTGACTTGGACCAGTAGCATGTGTACATCAGAGGTAATATTTTCCTCTTTGACTCTTTTTGCTCCTGTTTTTGATAAGGAAAAAGAAAGGAAGCTTCAGTCACAAATTCATGCTAGCCCTCAGCATGAGCTGGAATGACCTAGTAAGTGCTATGAAGCTCTTTTTTCTATGATTGAGTGATTAATTTTCTTCATGTAAAATGCTATCCTTTTTTCTTTGCTCCATTTCTGTTATATCTTTTGAGAAATAATAGGGCATAAGAAGAACAAGGGTACATAATTAGACATGAAAATTATGGTACTTTTTATTCACAATGCCCCAACGATTCTACAAGGATCATAAACCACTGCCAATACACCAAAATACAAAGAAATTGAATTATGAAGTTTTGTATCAAGCATATATTTGCATACTAATATATATACAAGAAGTATTTCAAATAAGGGCAGGTAGTGTTCATCAAGGCTGAGGATACCTAAGATAGCTGATAATCAGGAAGTAACATATAGGAATGGTGTAGCTGAAGTTTTCTCCAGTCCCACTCAGGCCCGCAGCCGCTCAGACCCAAATAAACACACAAAGGCTTATATTAATTAAAACTGTATGGCCTAATGGCTCAGGCTTCTTGCTAGCTAGATCTTCCATCTTAAATTAACCCATTTCTATAAATCTATACCTTGCCACATGGCTCGTGGCTTATCGGTATCTTTTCATCTTGCTTCTCATGGTGGCTGGCAGCGTCTCTCTGTTCTGCCTTTATCATTCCTCCTCTCTAGTTAGAATGTCCCACCTAATCCTATTATGTCTCACCATTGGCCAAACAGCTTTATTTATCAACCAATCAGAGCAAAATATTTTCATAGCATACAAAAAGAGACTCCCATCATCCCCCCCCCCTTTTTTTTTAATTCAAAAGGAAGGTTTTAACTTCAACATAGTAAAATTATATATAACAAAATAGTTATCAAGCAAGAATTATAATATTTAGTCTATTTATTTGGCAAAATTAAGGAAGTTATCCTATCTATCCTATATTTGTGAGTCTCAAGTTTCATATCTAATTTATATTTTATCTTAACCAGGGAAAATTATAACTATCTAGTCTTCAACTACATCAAAGACCTCAGAAGGATAATATATAACCTAAGTAAACAAGAAGAGCATTATAAGCAACTTCCAAAAATATAGAATGACAGAGACAGCTGCCTGCCTGGACAGCTGTCCAAATTTCCTCTGTAACATTGGGGCATCCATCCATCTTCAGCCCATAGGCCTAGTCTCTCAGTCACTTTTCTCTGTGTTCTGCAGAATGTCTGGCAATTTCCTCTATGAAGCAGGAACCTGAAGGACCATCTTGCCTTTCAAAGTTCAGTGGTCACCTTCCTATGGATCCTGCATGTCCAGTCAACACAACATTTTATCATGGAGTCCAGGCAAGAACAGTTTCTTGCCCAAATGGCTATTCTTGTCAAGAAGAAGATAAACTCCATATGGAGTATCTTTTATGACCATCTTTTTCTTTGAAGTAAATCAGTGCTGCCAGGAGCAGACATGGCTCATTCTCCAGAAAGTCTAAATTTTTAAAACATTTTAAATGCCATATTCTGTAGTCCTTTGAAGTGTTTGAAGATTACCTACCTAATTGAATTATATCTATGTAGACCTAGAAAACATGACTATAAGTTTGACTATCATAGAAGACTAATTATTAATCTGTATTTTTAATTACAATCTAAATGAGTTACATAAACATAATACCTCAAACAAGAGTAGAAATATATATATACAGTATATATCCCATAAGTAAACTATCATTTTTTTTAAATTTTAGATGGCTTAGTAATTTTGCCATCTTGACTATGGATTTTTGAAAAGGTATTTGGCAGCCCATCTTGATAAAAATCTTCCATCACACTACCAAATCTCTCTTCTGCTTAGTAGAGAGGCTGCTCTTGTGGCTTTATCAAGTTGACCAGCCAAAATACAGGAAGATGCAGCCTGGTAAGTAGGGAGGATTCTTACAATGGAGGTAGAATTGCTAGGTAATTGAGTTATTCTACAAATGAACACTGATTTTGCATTCAAGCAGTCCCTGTTTCATGTTAACATATTTCAAACATTTAGATGACAAACTTATATCAGTTATAGTTAGGATAGAGTAGGGGTAAGAATATTTACAGTAACATTTTTTTTATTCCCAAATTGATGTCCTTAATGAAATAATACAGCTTAGGTATTTTCTGAAACTTGCCCCATTACTAAATAACTTGAAGCATAATTTTATACAAAGCATGTAAGACCATTACTATTACAAGTATTTGTTTATCTTCTATTATACATAACACAATATGCTAACACTTAAAAAAAAACTCTCAATGCCATGCTGATTTTCTCACATTTATAATGAATAGTTCAGCTAAGATGTTCCAAAGAAAATACTTATTGAGGGGTAATCTCACTATCATTTTATGGCCTTTCACCATCAGCCTCCACTTCAGTATCCAATTACTTTAGTGTTTATTAATAAATGTAACTCCAAGTTGAAAAATAACACTTGAGAGAAGTAGAAAATTCCACTTCTGGGAAGGCATTAGGCTCCATATATATCCAAAATCCATGTAGGGAGGAGTCATTAAAATGATAGTGTAAGCTTTTTCTTAGGATGGAAATAATCTGTAGCTTATTTAATTTTGAATCATGTACTCTAATGAAAGTAATTCATACAAATATAATACAGATGCAATATAATAGATACTATATTAAGATTAAAGTAATTCTCTTCATCTGAGTAATTCTACATATATGGCTGTGATAGTCATGTAGAAAATTGTGTGTATCTCGATTATCAGCTAAAAAGTTTGGTTTATTTTCTTCTTAATATATAGGGATATGTGAGCTCTTATAATGAAAAATGATATTTGGAATATTGAATAAATATTATATCTTATTACAATGTTAGCTATTGTTAAAACTCAAGTATCAGCCAATTGACCATAAATATATTTGTTTATTAATGAGTTGTTTGTTCATTTGTATAATTTATCAACAGATAAATTCTTTTATATCAGAGTTGATTTCATATACTACTCATATAGCACATTTTTAAACAATAGATCTATATTGCTTGGTATTATATACATTTTCAAATATTTTCATAAATTGTATTTGGTATATTAAAAATGTCCAACTTATAGAAAAATTCTTGTAATTCAACTCCTCAGAGCAATAATATTTTACTCTAACAATTAAAACTGATTAATTAGAATTCCTATTGATAATTATTAGTACCTCCAGGATCCCACTGCTTGAGGAACAATATATATCCTATGACACTCACTGATTTAGGAGCAACTGGACTTAGTCTACTGTTCATTGTTTTTTCAAACACAAAATAGAATTTCTTTATTGTACTCCGTCTATGGATTGAAGAGATATACAGCTATTGCCTGAGCTAAGGGCAAGCTTAGGGTTACCTCATCTTCAGCTTTTGTTACTAATGAGCACAAATGCCAAGCAAGTTAATAGATAGTTGATTGCCAAATGAACAAGAATTAAAGCTGCAAAATATAGTTTTCATTTTAGAATCACCTGAAGGATGTTTTTGTTTGTTTGTTTCTTATCTTTTAATCATAGGTCATATCACAAAGGGTTCACAGGTAGAGAGTGAAAAGGGCTTAAATGTAAAATTTACCTTCCACATTAGGCCTGTGAGATACACATTTCTAACTCAATGTGTTTGTGTCTGAGAGCCTCTGTTTCTGTTTAACTCTACATCTGTAAACATTTCAATGGCCCTTTGTATATTACTGAATATGCATTGAATAGCCAAGTCAGAGATCCTTTATAAATGAAGCTGTTTCAAAAATGAAAGCCATCTTTAAGGACTTGAGGTATTTGGTTTTTGTTTGTTTTTTTGTTTTATGTTTTTGTTTGTTTTTTCGAGACATGGTTTCTCTGTGTTGCTTTGTTGCCTGTCCTGGATCTTGCTCTGTAGACCAGGCTGGCCTTGAACTCACAAAGATTCACCTGGTTCTGCCTCCTGAGTGCTGGGATTAAAGGCGTGTGCCACCATCCCCCAGCGATTGGAGGTATTTTTATGTTGATAAATATAAAATCTTATAACTTCTGAACTTCTTCAGAAAAAGATTTCCTTTGAGAATCACTGATAATGCTTTAATGTTTAATTCTTTGGTTACCTTTATATATTTAAAATTGAAAACAGTAGTTTCTAAGTCTGTTCCATCTGCAACACATTTTTTTTATTTACTGTTCTAAGCTTTGATTTGTTTTCTATTATATAAAATAAAGTTCTTCCTCATGCATAGCAGGAATTCAAACTTCTTTGAGTCTACCTCCCTAATGGACTAGGTAGCATAAAGAAATCAATTGTCTTATTTACAGATTTCATTTTCTGATACATATTTACTTAACCACTACATTAGATTTTATGAATGGCCTCATCTTTTTGTTACAATTACTTAGGGAAGAGGATAATATCAAATGGATTTGAAAAATAAAAATGTTTTGCTATAATATCAAGGACTTCCTTTATAGTTTTTTACTACAACAGTTTTCAGAAAAAAAAAAATAGGCTTTCTAGGGACTGGAGAGATGGTTTAGTGGTGGATGGCATTTGTTAATCTTGCTGTAGCTTATTTCCTAGCACCTTTGTTGGGTGCCTGCAATTCTAGCTTCATAAATTCCAGTATTCTCTGTGTGCCTCTATGATCACCTGCACACATGTGCACATACACATAGAGAATAATACACAAAAACACACAAATAAAAATAAATGTGTATAAAATATACTTTCTTAATACGAGAATTTTGTTTTTATCTGAAATATAAATCTATAAGAATCATGCCCAAGCCGAATACACATTCAATATTTTACCTCTTTTTAGCTTCAATATCATTGTTTAATGTTTTCAGAACATTGTAGGTCCATAGTTTTAATAAATTATATTTGAAGTAAGTGATGAATTGTTTCTTAATTTTTCTCTGAATATGTATTCAGCATTCTTTTATTTTCCCTGGTATAAATAGTCGATGAAATAATATTGTGACTCAGGAATGATCTTCTCTCACAGAGCATTAACTACTTTCTTCAGCGACAAAGGAAAATACTATTGAAGATTACAGACATAGGACAACAATAGAATATCCAGGAGTAGACCCAGTGAGAAGCCATTATAGGTGCTGAAGCAGAAGCCAGAGCCAGACCAATATTCGTGGCAATGAACACTTGCAAGTAAAGATGAATGAACTAAGGGTGAACTGTGTGAGTCACCAGGCCACATTACATACAGCTTCCACAACAAGATTCTTCTCTTTTTTTCGCTATTTAATTATTTATTTACTTTTGTTTCATTTTGTTTTTGTTTCTGTTTTCTTACATTTCTTTTTTGTTTGGTTTTTAGTTGTTTTTTTGTTTTTTAAATTTGGTTTTGTTTTGAGAGGAAGTTTGGCAATGACAGAGGGTGGACCCCAGGAGATGGGAGGTAAGTGGGATTGGAATGCATGATGTGAAATCCACAAAGAATCCGTAAAAGTTAAAAATTATATTACACTGAAAGCAATAACAAAAGGTGGCAAACCCTAATTTTGCACTGTTCTGGGTCTCTCACACTGGACAGGGCACATAGCTGGCATTGAATATTTGTTCCCAGCTCTATGTTTTATTTGGTCCTTTGGCTGCTAGTAAGGAAAATCACAGAAAGTTGTAGTAATATTTTCCTTGTGGAGCATTGCTAATATCTGTGATGCAAAGCTATGTAAATCTCTGGTCATTAGCATCTATTCCTCTCTGTGTGCATCCACGGAGTGTCTCTGAATTGCCTTAGCCACCTGCCTGATGTGCTGCCTTCCCATATTCCTTCTGTCGAGCTTCCTTTGTTTACTTGCATAGCCTTCAGCTACAAAAGGAATGGGGAGACAGAAGCACTAAAATCATCCCTGTAGAGCAGGTGCCCTCCTAACCCTTAGTGCAGATTCTCTTTCTGCATCCTCACGGACAATGAGGTGTTAGGATTCTGTGTGGCTCTATTGTCGGGAAAATTTGGAGGATATAATTACCTAATGAATGAGACAAAGTCCTATGCTCAACAGATAGCAAACCATCCTCCTGCCTGAGGTAGTTAACATTTTGAAAACAATTTATTTGGCTTTGCTGCTGCATATAATCATAAACCAAGTCAAACAAGATGAACATATGCACATTGTTGAGCTGAGTGGCGGAATGGCTCTTCCAGCAGAAATGCACCTGTGTAACTACATAATTGCCAGGTAAATAGCTCTTTTATAGCTAATTAGAGTGGAGTTTGAGATACTGTTTTGAAGCTCAAGCAAGGATTCACAGCTATTTGCATATTCTTGACTGAAGAATTATATCCCTAGAGCTGGAAAGGTCATTTTCATATTGTCCTTTGTTGCTATCACACCTGCTGATGAAGACACCAGCCACAGAAACGGCTGCCTCGACTTTCCACAGACATTGAGTGTTGAATCTCACTGCCAGATTTTTCCCCAGTGCCGCACCTTACTTAACTTTCCCTAAAAAAGGAACGAGTGACTTAGGGGGCTACCTACAGAGCTTGAATAAGTTTGGAAGCCTATGTTGTACCCTACAGTGGCATTTGCTCACCTAATTTTACTATTCACAAATATTGGCAGGGTCTCTGGGCCATGAAGAAAGCTATTATTGACGGTTCATTTTATCATTAATTAAAATTCCTGATTTCTGTGAGTTTTTAGTTTGAAAGAGAAATTTAAGGAGTAGGGAAAAAATAAGTTAAACCAAGGACCTTCAAAGCACTATTGATTTGGAATCAGCTGTCATTTAAGTCAGCTCCACAGAGAAACGATATCTCTATCAAGCAAACTGAAATAGAGCTGAATCAGGTGCAGCATGAATTGATTCCTGGGGTAAAAAGGATATACTAATGTTAGAGGAAAGAATGTGGGGATAATTGTCAAGGAAACAACTCAAGGATATGTATTCAAACCCTACAATTTATAATCAAAACAGCCTAGGGTATCAGTGATAATTCACTAGCTTCCATAAATTATACCCATTAAGATGATCTATGGTCTAAAAATGTATATCTTCTGTTTATTACAAGAACTGGGATGGTCAACAGTTACAACCAATGTAGAATATGAACATTGTTTTACTGAGATTTTAGAAACTGTTTCCAGTGAAGAAACAATAGAAAAAAAGATAAAAATAACTACATTCAGTGGAAAATACAATTGATGCATTATTTTTGAAAGAAAAAATTACTTCAAAAGACAGAATCTATTTATGGCTGAGACTTTCTTTCTTTCTTTCTTTCTTTCTTTCTTTCTTTCTTTCTTTCTTTCTTTCTTTCTTTCTTTCTTTCTTTTTCTGTACAAGTTCCACAAATAGGCCATATTGGCAGTGGTTCTACCTGGAAAATATTTCTTTGTGAGTGATCCTAAATAAGCTCGCTAATGTCACATTTGGCCACCACTTATTTTCTTTTTCAGTCTTAACTCGTGAGAAAACAGCTTTAGGTACTTACGGCTATATGAATTCTAGATTACAGATTCCAATTTCAATCAGCATTGTCTTTATAGTGAATTTTAATTGCATAACACTCATATATGAAATGCAAAGCATTGCAATTTTCCTGTGAGATGACTCCCCTCTTGTGGTTCTGAAGGATACTACAATTATATGCTTTCTTAGGTTTACACTTCTTCAATGAAAATTGGAATTGGTACTCACGAGAACTAAAGGTTACTTTAACATTGTCTTATACATAATTTAACAACAAGCCTAATTTTAAATATATTAGCTCTAAATAGTGTATCTTTACAAACACTGATTAACAAACACTCTTTTGTGTGACTTTCAAGGCAAAACATTAACCAACAGTTTTATAGTTGAATTCATATGGTCATCTTCATCAAATAGCTTTTAATTTAAAGGAATTGATAATACAATGTTGCATTTTATGCCCCATATTTACACGATTACAAGAATTTCAATATTGTGAATTACCGCCCAAAGAGTAACAAATTACACTTTTTACATAATAATAAAAGTTTCCCAAAATGTAAGGTATTTTTCTAGCCAAATCCAAAGATACTTCTGTAGCTAGAGTTTTTCTGGTCCTACCTGGCCCGCAGTCAGGACAAATCTCTCTCAACTGCCAGTCCCACAGCCACTCAGACGCAACCAAATAAACATAGAGAGACTGCTGTGGGATGTTCTGTATGTCCTGTGGGAGCCCTTCTTGGGTTCTTTGTGGCGTTACCCAGCAGGTCCGTATAGAGGATGATTAGGACCATGGGCCTCAGTGCAGGTGTTTGAGATGGTCTGCACTTGGCTGTGCTGGGGGATGGTCTGTATGTCAAGTTGTTCTGATTGATCAATAAATAAAACCTGATCGACTGTGGCTAGGCAGGAAGGATAGGTGGGACTAACAGAGAGGAGAAATAAAAGGACAGAAAGGCAGAAGGACTGGCTGCAGCCGCCGCCGCCATGACCAGCAGCATGTGAAGATGCCGGTATGCCACCAGCCACGTGGCAAGGTATAGATTTATGGAAATGGATTAATTTAAGCTATAAGCACAGTTAGCAAGAAGCCTGACATGGCCATACAGTTTGTAAGCTATATAAGTCTCTGTGTTTACTTGGTTGGGTCTGAGCGGCTGTGGGACTGGCGGGTGACAAAGATTTGTCCTGACTATGGGCAAGGAGAAAAACTCAAGCTACAAATGGCGCCCAACGTGGGGCTAAAGAAAAAAAGGGAAGAAAAAAAAAAAGAGGGACTAAAGAAAAAGGACAAATGAACAGGGATAAAGGCTGGTGTTATGAAAAAAAAAATACTAAAGACAAAGTCCCTTAACCAAGAGGCGCTCCAATAAAGTGTGATCTGAGAAGAATCCTCGCGTGGTGGTAAAGAGGATTCAGAACTCAACACACGGAGCGGTGACGTCGGTAAGTTCTCCAGGAACGGTGACATTGGTAAACGCCCCACAGTTCCTAATTCTCTCTCTCAAATGAGCGGCAGCCGCCGGTTTGAGTTACTGGCGGGTTCCTGGCATGTGTGCTTGACCTGCAGTATGGCGGGAATGAGGCCTCTGCAAGTGGCACATTAAGCTGCGTGGTGGATTTAGCCTTTGCTAGTTACAAAACAAAAAAGGTTTCTGGGCTACACTCTGCTTGGATAAAAGCATAGACTCATGATAGCTCCCAGAGCTGGCGGTAAACGTACCACCGCCATGTTGGGAAGCTGAAGGGGGCGCAGCCAGCAGCCACAGAGCTGTTTCAGGCTTAGAAGGCTATAGTTTAAAGCAATAAGTTTGCAATAAGACAGATTCAGATGGAACAAGACTTTAAATGCTTTACAATGTGTGTAAAAATGTACATAGGCTTGGAAGAGAGAGGAAAAGGAACATAGACAGTTATATAAAGAAATAGAAAGTTTAAAAAAAATAAAGTCTTTAAAGAGAAAGTAAAAGTAATATAAAAAATAAGCCATGTAAAGATGGATATCACACAGAGAGTTTGGATTATATTGTCTTTGGGATTTTTAACTGCAGAAAAACATTTGATCGTAAAAGATGTTGAGTTAAACCAATATGTATATATTAAAGATACCTCGGCTTTAAAATTTGGATATAAGGATGTGTTACTTTGGAAAGGAGACTCTGCTTTTGTCTCTACAGAAAGCCAGAGGCTATGGATTTGTTCCAGATTAAGATACATCAGGTTTGACCAGCCAAGACCCCCTGAAGGTCTCCAATGACACCATGGCCCAGATGATCCAACATCCAGAATCGTTTCAAGGCAACTGGCTCAGACGATACAGTCTCACGGACTACTCCATGAACCTAAAATTTTCTTTGTATCCCCATAAGATACTGCGCCCCCCTCCAGCAGGAAGTAGTAAGAGAAGCTACGCCCAAATTCCCAAATATACCAAGCTGGCTTTGGAGATGTGTAAAAGTTAAAACCTTCCTTTTTAAAAAAAAAGAAAAGGGGAAGTGCTGCGGGATGTTCTGTATGTCCTGTGGGAGCCCTTCTTGGGTTCTTTGTGGCGTTACCCAGCAGGTCTGCATAGAGGATGATTAGGACCATGGGCCTTAGTGCAGGTGTTTGAGATGGTCTGCACTTGGCTGTGCTGGGGGATGGTCTGTATGTCAAGTTGTTCTGATTGATCAATAAATAAAACCTGATCGGCTGTGGCTAGGCAGGAAGGATAGGCGGGACTAACAGAGAGGAGAAATAAAAGGACAGAAAGGCAGAAGGACTGGCTGCAGCCACCGCCATGACCAGAGACGCTACAGCCGCTGCCATGACCAGAGACACTGCAGCCGCTGCCATGACCAGCAGCATGTGAAGATGCCGGTATGCCACCAGCCACGTGGCAAGGTATAGATTTATGGAAATGGATTAATTTAAGCTATAAGCACAGTTAGCAAGAAGCCTGCCACGGCCATACAGTTTGTAAGCTATATAAGTCCCTGTGTTTACTTGGTTGGGTCTGAGCGGCTGTGGGACTGGCGGGTGACAAAGATTTGTCCTGACTGTGGGCAAGGAGAAAAACTCAAGCTACAAGAGACTTATATTACTTATAAACTGTATGGCCATGGCAGGCTTCTTGCTAACTGTTTTTATCTTTTAAATCAACCCATTTCTATTAATCTACAAGTTGCCATGTGGCTCCTGGCTTACCAGTCTCTTAACATCTGCTTCTCATCATGGCGGCTGGCAGTGTCTCTCTGCCTCAGCCTTCCACTTCCCAGAATTCTCTTCTCTGCTTGTCCCGCCTATACTTCCTGCCTGGATACTGGCCAAATAGCATTTTGTTTATACAGAGGGATATCCACAGCATACTTCAGAATATTTGCCTGAAAAGAGTTAGTTTATTATGAATAGATCAAGTACAGGTTATACCTATATAGTAAAGCAGAATACATAGCTAGGAAGTCTTTCAGTACTGATTTAAACTTTATAACAAATTAGAAATAGAGTCTACCACTTAAATGAATGTAAAGATAGAAACTTGGAGTATCTTTTGCCATTTAAATGCAGCTTACAAACAGCTCTTATCCTGCCTTTACTTTCTCATATAATATATCCTGATTAACATCTCCTCTCCCTTTACTCCTCCCAGTTCCTCCTCACCTCAAATCCCATCCAGATCAACTTCCTTTCTGTCTCACATTAGACACAAGCAGACCTCTAATACATAATAATAACGTATAACATAAAAGAAAACAAAAACTATCAGAGCAAAGTTGGACAATGCAAACTAACACGAGGAAAAGAGCCTGGGAGAAGGCACAAGACTCAGAGGCCCATTCGTTTGCACACTCAGGAATCCCAGAGAAACACTAATCTGGAAGCCATAATATGTACCTGGAGGACCTGGTGCAGACTTGTGCAGGCCCTGTGCATACTGCTTCAGTCTCTGTGAGTTTATATGAGCCTAGCTCATGTTGATTTAGAAGGCCTTGTTCTCTTGGTGTCCTCCATTCCCTCTGCATCTTATACTACTTCTGCCTCCTTTTCCATTGGGTTCTCTGAGCTCTGATGGCAAAAGATTTGATGGAGACATCCCACTTAGGACTGAGTATTTCAAAGTCTCTCACTTTCTGCATAATGCAAATGTAATTTACAACTTTTAATATATGTTACTGTGAAAAGTCGCATGAAGCTAGCAAATGCCTACAAGAGAAGCAAGGATCGACATAAAACTTTAGGCATAGTGGCAAACACATATTGAAAACCAGTGCATTGGCTTAACCATTGTTCTCAGATGTGAACAGACTACTGAGTACTCTTTCATCCCCATCAATCTGTTCAGTAACTTCTACAAAACTAGGGTTTCTAGTGCCCTCAAAATTTCCAATTTATCACAGTTTATAAACATATCTTTACACCAAACCATTCAGAAAATATATTTCTTGAGATACAGATGACAATAAAACAGCAAATGAGGATTTTTTATGATGGAAATAACAAATCTAATATTTTTTTAATCTGCCACTAAACTGTGACACAAATTATATTCTCTTGTTCATAAAAATGCACCAAAGATATTGATTATCCATCTACATTCTTTCCAGTTATTAACTTTTCATTAATCTCTCAACATCCTCTACTATATCATGTGAAACCACAAACGGTGAACAGCTGAATAAGTCAAGTGTGATAAACTTAGATATGGCTTCTAATTTCGACAGGATGTGTATATACATTTTGTGTTTCATAACCACCTCCTAAAACTACATCCACAAATACTCAACTCTTATTGACTCGTGGCTCCTGCACACATAAAAATGTGACCCCTCTTTTTAAGGCTCCACAGGAGAAAATGCATTGTTTGTATTGTAAACCTGGCTAAGAAACCATGCTTGGGGTGTTCACTGGCCTCAGAAATTGATAGCCTATGATTATTCTACTAAATTAACATAGTGCTAAACTGCTCTTCAGCTTCATTTCTCTGCATCTATAGGCTAGCTCAGCCTTTATACTTCATCAGAGAAGTGTCTTTCTGCAGTATTCTGTGATTAGTATAAAAATTCACGATTGATGAGATGAGAGAGTAAATGTCAGGGAAATGCTCAGCTCAACTCAGACATCTACATTACCTCACCTCAAGGTGCACAGAACTTCATAGTAGAGGGAGAAAGAAAGACTGTAAGGATCAAAGCTTGGGAGCACTGGAACAAAACACTGTCTTCTGGATAGGACAGGGCCACAGCACTCATGCACTAGCAGCACTAATGATCCCTTGAACAAGATCTGTACAAGATCAAGCCAGTTAAGATTCTAGTGTGGAGTGGTCAGGGCCTCAGGAGTAACCATCCCTAGTCTAGAAACTATTGGCAGTTGGTGTTTTATAAGAGAAAAACAGTTTTACAGTTTTTTTTTCAAGGGTTTGGTCCCTGGCAGATTATTTGTGATCCTGGATGGCCCCATCTCTCTCTCTCTCTCTCTCTCTCTCTCTCTCTCTCTCTCTCTCTCTCTCTCTCTCTCTCTCTCTCTCTCTCACACACACACACACACACACACACACACTCATATATATATATATATATATATATATATATATATATATGATATATATATATCATATATATGACACAAATTAGACTCATGGGTTAATAAAAACTTAAAGAGAACAAGAAGTTGTTAGGGAGAACAGTGGAGAGTGAATATGATCAAAATACATTGTCTGATATTGCAAATAATTAATGAAAACATTTTAAAAAAAAAATGTGGTTCCCCATGGCCAAACATAGGGCCAACCTTGGGGAGTCCAGGTAAAGAGAGGGAGGAAGGATAGTAGGAGCCAGGGGAGGGTCAGCAACATCATAGGAAAACTCAAAGAAATAGCTTTACTGGCTCATAGGAACTCACAGAGTCTGAAGCAACCACCGGTAAACCTGCAAGGAACTGACCTAGGCCCTGTGCATATATGAGACAGTTGTGTAGCTTGATGTATTTGTGCTTTGGCTGACGTTGGGAACCTATTCCTTACGATAGATCATCTTGCCTTGACTGAATATAGGGGGACGTGCTTGGTCTTAGGGCAGCTTGATAGGCCATGCTTTACTGATGCACAGGGGAAGCCTGCCCCTTTCTGAGTGAATATGGAGGAGGTGTGGATTGAGGGGGAGCAGGCACAGGAGTAGGGAGGAAGTGGGAAGAGGGGAGGATGCAGTCTGGCTGTAAAATGAATGAATGAAGAAAGAAAGGAAGGAAGGAAGGAAGAAAGAAAAAGAAAAAGTGCAATTCTTCCCTAGTAAAATGTACTATTAGTAGAAAACAAACACATTCAAGTGCTTGAAATTACATAAATTATAATTAAATTTACATTAACTAGATATTCAAATAATAATATTGCACATGTATTTGTTTCAATATAATCTATTTACTATTTCTTTAATTTTATGTCCTTCAGTTACATAGACAGCTCAAATTTGTCTCCCATTGCATTTCTGATGGAAAGCCTGGATAAGAAAAAGCATATAAAGAATTTCTCATTTTTTAATCAGAGCTTGCCTGCTGAATAGGCTTTTATATTTTAGCTTCATGATTCTGTGATGAAGGCAATGTTTTTATGCCTTCTTCTCATATATTTTAGAAAAAGTAAGGGAAGAATCAATGACTTAATCGAAATTCTTGAGCTCATGGATGCCGTAGGCAGAACTTCCCAGAAAGTTCAGCATGAACTCTGGCACGCACTTTGTTCTGCTTCCTCATTACTTGAACAGTAGTTGCCATGACACATATAGTTTCTCAAAGCGTTGTAGTTCATGAATAAAGAAATGAGTGAATGAAATGGAGAAAAGAAAAATAAATTGACTCTAGTTAATAAGCCACAGTCAAGAGCTTATAAGACACTTAGATTCTAGTATCCTTAGTAAATTTCTGTTGACAAAGCTACAACAAAGTAAAACTGACTAAAAGTTCAATACGAAAAAGTTTGTGAGATGGTATGAGAGTTAGAAATACTCTAGAACCATGGATAAATAATGTTTTGATTTAAATGCAAAGCACAGTGGTGTTGTTTATTTTTGCAATTTCAGTCGAGTAGTCAACATGGGGGCTGGAGTGATGGTTTGGCAAGAAAAAGCTCTTGCTGCCCAGCATGAGCTTCCGAGTTCTATCTCTGAGGTCCAAGATAATGACGGAAGCATTGAGGATCACAACCTGTGCTCACCTCCACATGTATACACAAATAAATAGATAAATAAATAGATAGATAGATAGATAGATAGATAGATAAATAAATAATATGAGGGGGTTGTAAATTATAGGTAAAACAAAAGTATAGAGATGGACAACTGGGGCTCAAAAATCTTAAGTTAGTGAGGGGCATAGGTGTGTGGGGAAATTAGGGTTTGAGGAGATCTAACTCAAAGAGAGAGTATATGGAAACTTACTATCTCACTCTTTAATAAAAAGTACAATTGCAGGGATAGGAGAATACTGTTATGTGGAAGAAGTAACTGGTCTCAAAGGTTGAAGTATTAGGCACAGATGTGCAGAGGAGGGGGTAGTGAGTAAGTTTAATGAAACTAATTATATATGAAAAAAGGCCATCTAGATATCACTCAGTTGGTAAGTTAATTTCAAAATACAACTCTTAAAGACAAAAGCTTGAACAGAATCTCCCTGCATGAATGGATAGTGCTACTCCAAGGAGATATGGGTATTAAGTTCACGTTGTATTGCAAGACATGAAATATCTCTATCTCTGTTATTTGTAAGGAAGTGGCCAGAGCTGCCCAAGTCATTACAGGCTATTGCTATTGCACTTGGTAACCCACAATAACTACATAGTAAAACCCCATTGCTAAGCAGACCACACATTTGATGACAAGACATAGAGAAATCAACTTCAAGCCTACTTGGAAACTTCCTTTCCAATCACTGTCTCTTTTACTGCTTTAAGATGCCATGTGGGTTGCTGAAGAAGAAAATATGTGAATGATCTTAACTAGCTGTGGATCACATATGATACAATACTGTTCTGTCAGGTAAGATCTGCCCAGTGTTGTAATAGTGACATGACTGTTATGAGGGAACAAACAACTTCATGATTGATTTTGAGGCCACAGGAAGGAAATCCTATTTTGATGAATTTCTCTAAAAATGAAATGTGATATAAAGTGAAGTTTTGTAAAAATGACATTTCTTCCTGCATAATGAACATTAACACTATTATTATATGCATAGTTATGCACATTAATCTCACTTTCATTTAAGAAGTTTTTGTTTTGTTTTGTTTTGTTTTGTTAATTTGAGCATTAGGGCCCACACCTTTAACGTGACACTCAGGAAGCTGAGCAGAAGATCTTGAACCTCAAGTCAGCCTGTTTTTCTGGGTTAGATCTCGTCTCAGATGCAACAAAAATGAGCTTGATGAGTAAAGTTGGGTGAGAACTTACATACCACTAGAGTATAGGTGAGTATGATGATGTAAAAGAAAATTATGCTTTAGCTGAGCCTCAACCTCCTGACTTATAATCCACTGCTGTTCCATAAGACTTAGCATTTCTCAGGTGTCTGCTGAGGCCTACAATTATTACCATTGGATGTGAAAGGTACTAGCTTCCCAGTCTAATCAAGTTGACACTTAAGCATTGCACACAGACATGTGCAGGCATTTATAGTGCCACAGACAGAAATATACATGGTTCTAATGAAAAAGTTTTCATAAGTAGATGTGTACATTGTGACAGCACTCTCCAGAATGTTTTAGTGATAATAAAGAAAGAGTTTCAATTAACATGCTTTTGAGCCATTTTAAACTTGATGAAGGGATTCTGAAGTTTATGTGAAATTTCAATTTACAGCAACAATTTTAGAAATATTGAAGTAGGAGTATATTTCAGTATAAAATCTGTTTTCTTTGGCCTCGAGAAACATGGCTATGTTATGCAAAGTTGACTTTATATAAGCATATAAAATAAATTAATATATCTATGTAAATTTAAATAGGATGGGATGATTTTTATATCGAGAAAGGGGCAATGCTAAATTGGAGTCATTGCTTCAGAGGAAAAATCAAATTAAATTATTGGAGATATGATGTATATTTTAACATTGATAACCTATAGCTGAGTATTGTAACTAGTGATTTAAGAAAATCTGCTCTTTCTGGCATGTTCTCAAATTTTCTATAAAGAGAATATACAATTTTATAGCACATATGTATATATGCTGATATATATTTAAAAAAAATCACTAAGCATTAAAACATCAACTGAAAAAAAAGAAAATATTAATGGTCAGAAAATTTGGAATTAACCTGCAAAAACTGTTTGCTTTATTCTAGTTTCCATGTATTCAATCAGTACTAATATTACTAATTATTACTTATATAATTCAAATATGTTTCCATTTCTTCCTAGGTCCCTTAGAAATCTCTGAACTATCACCCCCATGTATAACTTACAGATATTCGTGGGCCTATAATTCATACTCTTTCAAAGTTTTCTTTCTGATGTAAACACCATATTAATTAAAGAATGCTCATAGTGAAAATATCAGATTAATAATATCAATCACTGCCGGGCGTGGTGGCGCACGCCTTTAATCCCAGCACTCGGGAGGCAGAGCCAGGTGGATCTCTGTGAGTTCGAGGCCAGCCTGGGCTACCAAGTGAGCTCCAGGAAAGGCGCAAAGCTACACAGAGAAATCCTGTCTCGAAAAAAAAAATAATAATATCAATCACTAATTTTTATCTGTATTTCCCATTTTATTTTTCATAATTGTTGTTATAAAAGTATGGCTTTGTACATATTAAGAAAGAACTTTACAACTAAACTATATCCACAGCCCTATCAGATGTAGTTCTTCCCTGCCTTCCCTCCCCTTTCCTCCCCCCTCCTCTCCCATGCTTCTTCCCTCTCTTGCTCTCTCCCCTACGGTTGCCTGCCTTTCAAAACTTCTTTTATAAATATATGCACTCATGTAGATATATAAACTTAAATTACTATAAACGTATAGAAGTATGGGCCATAAAACCTTTCATATAAAACTTCCTTAAATGGTGTTATTTAATTGTGAATAGGGTGTACTGGAAGCATTTGGTTCTATCTTTATCCTCTGGCGTCAATCAACTGCCTATCCTGCTGCAGCTTGCCACACATCAGTTTTCTGAAATGAAACTTATTAGAATAAGGACATGCTGCATTTCCCATTTCTCTATGTCCAATCAGTCTGTTCTTTGTCTGAGAGTGCAGTCTAAAGACGTTGGTTGTTTCTCTACAGGTTTTCCAGTAGCCTTGCGCTTTAATCCAGCTGCTGCTTTGCATTTGAAAACTAAATCAGCCTCAATATTTCATAGTCTTTTTGATCTTGGGATTTATGATAATGAGACTTTGACTACAGAAACCTCCATCCAGAGAATTTTAACAGAATTTAGCTCTGCTTCGTAGGTATAAAATGAATAAGTGCCTTATTACTTTTTATCATTATTTGGTTTCATCTACCTATATTAAAATCATTCTGTATGTGAAAAATATTCTGGACAATGAAGGAAATCCATATTCATTTTTGCTTCAATTCTATTGTAAGACCTTCCTTTCAGTTGTTAGCTTTTCAATGAATCTTTTAATATAGGGAGGAAGCATGGATGAGTTAGTGTTTTGTTCAGTCATTGGTTTACTAACTTTTTAGCAATAAAAGTAATCAGAAGGATGTGTAGCTTCTTAGACTGTGTAGCAAAGAGAGGCTATATAGTAAGAAAAGGTCCTAGCCACCTTTTGGCTGATACTATTTTCACAGGGTATTATTGGATCTTCCAGGTATTTGTTTTCCTTATCTGACAAATGAAATAGCTAGGCTGAATGTCCTTCCAAATTGATTATTTTAACTAAAGTTCTATATGGCAAAAATAAGGAATTTCTTTCTAAACTGAGTTTTATTTTCATTGCTGTTGCTAGAGAACAAACACAAGTAGTCTGACAAATAGATGATACAATCTGAACATGCACACATATGTCAATTGTGGATATATCTGCATATGCATATATATGTGTGTGTACTATGAAATGCGAATGTTTACTCATTACAATGCTAATGTAAGTGTATGTAGAGTCAGGACTTCATAGTAGCCATAGTTACACTTCACCTTGTCTGTAAAATCTTCTGTGTTACTAATGAAATATCAACTGAAATTGATAGTCCAGCAACAGAAGAACTTGGGTATTTGTTTTTTTGATATCCTGCAAATTACTGGAACAGCAGTATGAAACACTAAAAAGGATTGAGATATATGCCTCTGAATTTGGAATTACATTTGGCAGCATGATTAAAATTCATATCCATAGTGGGTGAACTTCATGGTGTTGTATTTAAGACAGTTTTGTTTTTTCATTTTTCATTCGTTTTCTTCAATTTGTTCTTGCTACAGACCCTCAACTTCAAACCTGTCCAGTAAGCATTCCATTACTATTATAAATCCCCCAAACCCAAGGTAAACTTAAGGTTGAAAGTATCATTCAATTTTGCAGTTCTTGTTAAAATTTTTGTTTGCAAATTAATATCTGAAGAATTCAAACTAAACTTTTAAAAATGTAACTTTTATATGATAAAAGGACAGTGTATTGTATTTTTATGAGATAAAATATAAAATGAAACAACTGTCATATCGATGTTGAACATGGCAAACCAACAGGAGAAAAAGAGTGCCAAGAGCAGACATGACGGACAGAACCCCACACGTTCTCACAGCCAGGAGTCCCACATACTAAGCTAATAGCTATCATATATACTCAGAAAACTGGTAGAAGAGCCATGTAGGCCCTGCCTTGCTGTTTCAGTCTCTGTGACTTATATGCACCATGCATAGTTGTTTCAGGAGGCCTTTTCTCCTAGTGTTCTCCATTCCCTCTGGCTCTTACCCTCTTGCTGTTTCCTCCGGATTCCCTGAGCTCTGAGGGAAGGGATTTGATGGAGACCTCTCATTTAGATGCTCTATCTGTATAATATCTGACTATTGTTCTCTGCATCTGTTCCCAGCTGCTGCTGTAAGAAGTCTCTCTGATTATTAATGGATGAGGCACTAACCTATGAGTATAGTAGTTTATTACTAGGAGACATTTTATTGATAGTTTTTTTTTTGTTTTGTTTTTTTTAAGCCAGTAGTACATAGTTTTACCCTAGGTCTCTGGGCTACATACTCTCTGGTTCATGGTTACCCCAGCAGTGTCAAATATGAGCCCCATCTTGAAGAGTGGGCCTTAGGCCCCCATTGTTCTCGCAGGCAATGGACTGATTGTAGGTCAAAAGTTTTGAGGCTGAGTTGTTGTTCACATTTCTCTTTCACTAGCCTGCAGAGTATGTTTCTGCATCAAGGAGACTGGAATGTTGTGGTAAAGGCTCCATGTAGGCACCAGCTCAACTTCTCCGTGTTCAATGACTCGTATAGGTGTTGACCTCACCACTAGTGGCCTGCTCTCAGGTCTCAGCAACAGCCTGGGTTGTTTGGAATTTTCATGGTACTCTTTGGCCAACAACTCAACTGAATGCAACCTGGTTCCAACACTAGATGCCTTGCCTAGCATCAAGAGATGGCCAGTTCGACTCTGTACCCCTCATTACTAGGAGTCCTCGTTAAAATCACCCTCATACATTCAAGGAAGTTTTCATACACTAGGTTTCCAGAATATCCCCCAAATTCCCAGTCCAACAATCTCTCCCTGCACTCTCTCCCTTTGACTAATCTTTCCCTATCCCTGAATTCTCATCTTCTGCCCCACCCCCAGTCCCCAGTCTGCCAATTTCTCCCTCCCAGGGAGATCCATGCACCTCCACAGACCCAACCACTTTACCTAACCTCTCTGGATCTATGGATTGTAGCATGGTTACCATTTACTTAAGGCTAATACCCATTTTTAAGTGAATACATACCATATTAACCTTCTTGTGTCTGACTCTCACTAAGGATGTTATTTTTCTAGTTCTATCGATTTGCCTGGAAATTTAATGATGTTATTTTTTTAACAGCTCAGTAATATTCCATTGTGTAAATGTACCAAACTTTGTCAATTCTTGTGCTAGGAGATGTCTAGATTGCTTCTAATTTCTGGCTTTGCATAGGGGCAGGATTGTAGAACATATTAAGTCACTGAAAAATTCAGGAGCCATGTGGTGAAATTTAATGTGATGACTTGAGCATTGGTGGTGCATGCCTTTAATCACAGCACTCAATGGGCAGAGGCAGGTGGATCTCTGTGAGTTCGAGGGCAGGCTTGTCTACAGAGGTAGTTCCAGAACAGCCAAAGCTATACTGAGAAACCCTGTTTTAAAAAATCAAGAGAGAACGGGTCTGGAGAGATGGCTCAGAGGTTAAAAAATCAAGAGAGAGAGAGAGAGAGAGAGAGAAAGAGAGAGAGAGAGAGATTAGTCAAAACAGTCATAGGTTTACTTTATAATTGAATCTCTTCATGAATGTCATTGGGTTCATTTATGTGTGGCAAAAACTGGGTTAAAGAGATGGCTCAATATTTAAAAGCATTTGTTCTTCATGCAGAGGATCTGTGATCAGTTGTTGGCACTCATATGGAGGCTCATACCATCTGTAACTCCAGTTTCAGGGTCTCTGATCCCTTCTTCTGGGATCTGTGAGTATTTGCATGCACATGGTACATAAATATACATGCAGGCAATCATGAATATACATAAAATAAAAAGGAAATAAATCATCTTTTTAAAGGGTCAACAATACAGCTATAAAAGGGAGTGGCAAAAAAGATTCTGAATTGTTAAAGTATTTTATTTCTTTCATATAAAATTCCAAGATGCATTATTAAAGCCCAATTACAAAATAAGTGAACATTTTTTTTTGTAAATTGATCTAGGTAAAACTAGAAAAAATATTATGAGGAGAATTACAGAAAAAATAACGGATGAGAGAAGAAAGAACTTTATAGTAATTCAGTTTAAATATCTAGGTTTGTGTTATAGTTTGTATTTGAAATCACTTTCCTCTATTTCAATCATGTTTTGAACATTTGTTCGAGCTCAAAGCACTGTTTTGAAGACTCTGGAGGTTTAAGGAGCTGGCGCCAGCCTGGCATGAATAGATCCCTGCAAAAACTATTAGCCCAGCCCCTTCTAGTGCCTGCTTAGTGCCTCCTGGTCAGCCACCATGTGATCAACCAGTGCCACGTACTCCTACTGTCAGCAAAGAGCCTTTTCTTTATACTTTCTCAGCTATGATAGACTATGACAACCCACAAATGTGCCACAAGAAACCTTTCTTACCTATGTTATATCTGTCAAGAATTTTGGTTAAAGTGATACAATAGTATATGACATCCTTTTTATTTTACATATTGTAAACTAGCTCTTGTAGACAACCCTTGAAATCTGGCCATGAGCAAATGCTGACCACCAAACAACAATGAAGATACAGAATACAATCTAAAACATAGTGAAGCAGACATTGCTGACAGGAATTTTCGTATTTCTTTGATCACCTTTAAAATATTTTTCTAAATGAAATGTAAAGAGAATTTCTTAATTAATTACACTGAGTAATACCTTTGGGAGAGGAAAACAAGATTCTTTACAAGGATGTGTGATTGGCCTCTGCTATCCAGAGATTAAGAGGATCCTGTGGGGTGAAGCCATTGGAGGACTTCAGTCTTCATTATTGAGAACATTGGCAGGTTTATTATAAACAGAAGCTTGCAAAGTTATTACAATTCATAAAATTAGTTTTAAATTTTTTATGACTAAAGTGTCTCCAGCACTTATATGGAAATAAAAATCAATTAGCCCTACTCAGTTTGAATAAGCAACTATAATAACAATTTGAAACTGTAGGCTGAGAAACATGAGATAGGTAAGGTAACAGACTATGAAGTTCCAAGACCTATTTCCTCTTTAGAAACATTTAAAAGGCCATGAAAAAATTGCCTATGACGTATTCTGAGTTCTGGGAATTCAAGTTGGATATGTAATAACAAATTAAATGGCACATAGAGAAAAAGCCTCATTCATAAATGTAGTGGGATTTGTGATACTTTTAGTTATCTTTATGGCATCTTCTCTCCAGTGAGGTATGAATTTCACGAAGCAGGGCCAAGTTCTCATGTCCTTGCTGCAAACCTGAGAAAGCACAATGGAGGGGATTTCCAATTTTATATTAGGTCTGGGAGTTACCTGAGTGATTCAATTTGCTACCTAACTCGGGGTTCATACATTTGTAGGTAACAAAGCTTATGTTTAGCCAGAACAAGCTGTGGGGTACTAGGTTGCCCTAGAAAGTGAATAATGTCCTTCAGATATTTGACATAAGTGATCCCTGATTGAAGACTGCAATAATTAAGACCTTTGAGAAAAATAAACAGATTTAACATTAAGACACTTTAAACACACACACACACACACACACACACACACACAAACACACACACACATTATATATATTTTAAAATTAGGATTTAAAATAAAGAAAGAAGTAAAGGAGGCCTATGTAGGTTCAAACCCTGGGAGGATTTATGCTCAGAAAAGAGAAGGCCAATGATGACCAAAAATTAAAGAAAAACCAAAATGTAGAATGGTGGTTGATAGAGATGAAGGAGGCAAGCACACAAAGAAAGAAAACAGGGAGATACTGCTTATAGTCTGGAATATAAACTTATGCATATAAAAAGTTTTTTAAGAAGTCAGGGAACCATGGTGACACCACAAAATGAAAAACAAAACAAAACAAAACAAAAAACCACAATGCCTCTGAACTCGACACTGAAAATTGCTAAGTAACAGCTTAACTCCATGGGTGATTCACCATGAGTGAAACAAGTCTAGTTTTGTTGAAAATAAGCCAGCTTGACTCATGGTATTAAAGTCACTGAGACATGTGCTGAGTACATTTGGAGGGTCAAGAGACTTCTCTGAAATGAAGAGTCACCATACTACTTGAGAAAGACCCACACACTAACATCATAAACATTTGCAGCAAATCCTTTTTTATTCATCTCTGAAATGTCATCGATCATGTCATTGATGAATAATTTTGTGGTACCTATGAGCTAAAGCTGATGCCAATGTTTGAATCCAAAATATAATGACATTCACTTATTTGTATTGTTGGTTTCTATGAAGTTAACTTGCTGAGTAGAATTTTAATAAACCCAGTAAGTATAATGGAGGATATGGATCCACAGATTCATCCTGTTGTGTGTTTCCCATATTTTTTTCTTTTCAGAAAATATAATTATTCACAGGTAGAAAGTGCAAGAGTTCTAATCTTCTTCCTCCTAGTTTGATTATTTCCAGTAAGAGGGAATATTGAAAGGCCTTCTTTTATAAAACAGTATGTAAAGCCCAAAACCTCTGTGATACCCCAAGTCCTATTATTACCTGCAAAACTATCTAACGTACAGGAGTAAGGACTCTCTTTCTACCTTTGCTTCTATTTCCTTTTCAGTATCTGCAAAATGACAGGCGGACATTGGGGGAGGAGAACTAATTGATTTTAACATTCTCTGGTGGCACACTTTATTGTACTTGAGTTGTACCCCCTTTATTGGAACAAATCAACATAATTCCTCATTCAACTCCTGTAAATACTAATAAAATTTATGTTACAGGACATTACAGTCATAGCCTCCAAAAATTCACCTTTTCATCTGTTCTGTTGTTTAATAATTTCACTCAGTAACTGTGGGCTTGAGCATGGAACTGTCTTAGACCAATGAGACAGTAACAAGGCCCTCTGAGACTTAAACTTTGTGCATTGTGGCTTGCTTACCTTTGGTGGTTACTTTTACTTTTGATTTTGGAGAGATCTATCAGTGCAAAGCAGCTTTGGGTAGCCACATGGAGATATGTGATCCAGACAAAATCCAGGATCAATGTTCATTCATGAGTTAATATTCACTGTGACCAATAGAGTCGGCAATTGGATCCACAATGGGAGCTTCAGGAGGCATCAGACAAAACTGCAAAGTTTAGCTGACATTACTGAACAACAGAATCATAAATTATTTAAAAAAAATAAAAGCTTTGCTGGACTTTGTGATGTACCATTAGGAGGCTACTATAGGAACTGATTCTTTACTTATCTTAGTCTGTTTGATAGTAAGTAGCACATTTAGGGCTGAATAGTGGCAACACTATTTGTAACTTCTAGACATCTTGAAAGTGATTCACAGAAACTTCAGAAACATTGGGGCAGAAGGCTCTAGGAGATGAATAATAAGCCTGAAAATCACTGTAAACATTTTGTAGAATGAGTAGCCCCCCAACTGCAACTTTGTACAAGAAATCAATTTTAATATTCATAAACACACAAATTAAAAGTAAGGGTTAAATTTAACTTCTAAAGGAGAAGACAGCACAGTAGAAATGGGATTGATTGCTTGAAATAGAAAAATATCATCTCACATAAGTACATCTAAAATAGTATTGTTTTCAGGTGATGTCATGTTCTGAGGTCTAGTACTCTAACATACTTTGTTCAGTAAAGATGAGGGGTAAAATTCGACCCATATAATTAACAACTCAAAACAATATGCATTCAAACATTTAAACATTAATTTTGACTACCTACTATATGTTTAAACATAATGGAAATATTAGTGTTAAATAATATATGTTAATATGACTAGAAAGAAAAAAATTAAAGGCTACCATTGAAAACCAAAAACTAGTATTTGAGGTGGAATATATACTAGATAGGCTTTAAAAAATATGTGTTGCTGTGAAAAAGTAGAAAACCCTGTAATGTAGGGAATAACACTGAATGTTGTTTATTTCTTTGAGGGCTTTATTGAGAGTGGGGAAATTGGTGTAAGGTCATGCCTTGCTATTTCTGGGTGCAAGTTGAAACCAAGGCACACTATATATTCTGCAGTGACCGCAGGAGAGAAACCCATAACATTAATAACAATTTATTTACTTTTCTGTTCATGTTGCCAGTGCAGCAGAGGCTTCAATACATTCTAGTGAAGCTGGAAGCCAATTTGGATTCACTTTGGGTACAGTGAACGGGGATAAGGCTATTTTCAGTTTTATGACTTTTTCTGGAGAGGAGTAATTATTATTCACAAGATGTTGCTTTTTTAGGCTGATTCTGTCCTCATTCAGAGATAATAATTCTTTGTTAAGGTTTCAATTTTTGTCGCTGTTAGAGTTTTCAAGTATCTTCAACATGTGGTTTAGAAATGAGGCAAAAAGAAAACCCATATTCTTTCCAAGTACCCAATGAATTTAGCCAATATATCTTCTCTCCATGTATTATACTTTACTTGTACTTGTTTTACATACAATGACCAGGGGTTCCTGTTGTTTCTTAGTGTACTAAAAAGGAAGGAAAGCAATATACTAGATCTCCCAAGAGACAGAAATGCATGTTGTTTTTATGTCCATGTATGATGAAGAAAAAAATATACATTTATACACAAAATTGATACAATTCAATTCTATCCTCTTCAGAGCTTGCTTTAAATCACTAATAAACATCAGACCCATTTTAGAGCAGTGTTTACACATCATATATGCTCAAGGTTGTGGTGGTAATCTAATTGTACTGAAATATTATTTTGATTGTATGTTAATAAATAAAGTTGTCTGGGGGTCAGAGCTATTAGAGCCATAGTAAGAGTGTGGCGGTGGTGGCACACGCCTTTAATCCCATAAGATCTCTGTGTATTCAGGGATACAGTCAGCATTGGAGACATATGCCTTTAAGACCTAGGGGGCTGTACATTCAGACAGTGACGAGGCAGTCATGTGTTTGGGTTTACAACCAATGAGAAGGCAGAACAACATACTATAAAAAAACGAACCGACAGGAAGTAGCTCTTTTTTCGCGAAGCTGGGACAGCAGGAGGAAGGGTGAGATTTTAGCTCTGAGCTCTGACCTCTCGGCTTTCTCTTTTACATTGTTTCTGTGTTTCTTATTTAATAAGACGGTTGGTTACATTTACACAAGGTTGCCAAGAAGTTTAAACAAATAATAGAGGGAAGAATACAAATTTTCGTGGATTGAATTTTGAAATGCCCTCCATAAGCTCACACATTTGAGCATTTGGTCTCTAAATAGTGGTCTTGTTTGGGAAAGATGAAGAAAACAGAGCTCACTGGAAAAGTGGGTCTCTGGGAGAAGTCCTTGAAATTTCACAGCCCTCTCCATTTCATGCTCATTCTTTGTTTCCCAGGTATGAAGGTAAATGTGAACCAAGAACTCTCCTGCTCCTGACACCACACTTTCCTTTCTGATGCCTTATTTATCCCAGCATGGTGCATTGCATACCTGTGGATACTCTCTTTTCCTCCAACCTATGTTTAATAGTATTTTACCACAGTAATAGAAAAATGACTTGGCCGGATGACCATTTAGCAAAATAAAAAACAAAAACCAGGTTCTTACCTACCCATAGTCTACTGTTTCTACTCCCTTAACCTTCAACCTTGAGCTACAGTAGATAATAATATACTTGAATTTACCTCTTGTGTCACAGGCATTAAATCTAATTTTTAAAAAAGTTAGTTTTTTTATAACAACTGTACCACCATTTTGTAAATTGACAGAGCTTTCCTGGCTGATCAATATTGTAGCATTGAGGGTCAATATTTGGTAGGGTCATTGATGCCTTTTCTTCCAAGGCAGGCTACATATCACCTTTTGACAATATGAAAGATAGCCTGTAGGAATGAATTTTCTGAGTGGTTTTGAGATTGAGGTCTCTATATCTTGACATCTAAGTACGTAGGGTTTTCAGTCATAGGGTGTCATCACATAGTTATGGTGGGTAACCAGGAGATATGGATAACACCTGTGCTGTTTTGAGGACCTCAGCAACTCTCTGACCAATAACTCATAGGAAGATATCTCCTGCCTCATCCTGCATTTTCTGTTTAATAATCCATAACTTCGGAGGAAAAGTGATCCACCTGTTCAAGATAATTCTACTTGAACACTTGTAAGTTATATGTTGAAATCAGATAACTTGGTAAGTTTTCATAAAGTATTTTATGCATTTTTTTGTTTTGAATAAACTACTCCTTCCCCCCGTCTAATTTCCCAATCCCTGCTTAACCCTTGAATACTCAGTATGCTTCACTCTCCTTTTTACATTAATTCAACTGTCCACCAACATTTTATTGTTAGATTATGAGATAGTGGGCTTTCTTTATATATATATATATATATATATATATATATATATATATATATATAATTTTACAATACTATTCAGTTCTACATAATAGCCACAGATTCCCTTGTTCTCTCCCTTCCTGCCACCCTCCCCCTCCCCCCAGCCCACCCCCCATTCCCAACTCCTCCAGATCAAGGTCTCCCCCGAGGACTGGGATCGACCTGATAGACTCAGTCCAGGCAGGTCCAGTCCCCTCCTCCCAGATTGAGCCAAGATAGTGGGCTTTCATATGGCTTTTCATAACATCTTGCTTTGGTTAACTCTCTTCTTTACTCCTTAATTTCCCTCAATATTCCAGTAACCTTCCCCATGCAAGCTTTGTGCAGGCAAGATTTCACTTCACTAATTTCACTTCACTAATTTGCCTGTAATTCATTATACATTTCCTTAACATTCCCCCAAAGACCTCCTTTATATTTTCTGGCATCCACTTGTACTCCACATTAAATATACAGAATAGAAGACTTACAGCTAGATCCTACCAATAGAGAGAATGTATGATGTTTGTCTTTCTGGACCTGTTTTATCTCAGATTTTTTCCATTTCCATCTGCCTTCCTGCAAATGTTGACTCTATTTCCTATGAGTTATGAATAGTGGTGTCTAGGGATTTTTATGTGCTTTAAAAGGGAAGCAGATCTGATTTGTTTAGATGTATTCCAATTAAGCAAGATGTTAAGGACCACTAAGTAGAGAGCCTCCCAAACTGGGAAATGTTCTGTTAGTAAATAGATCCTGGTCAATCCATGGGTGTTACAGTACATGTGGGAGACCCGAGATAGGGAAATGAGTCTTTGGTTGTCTCAAGAGCTAGGGGTAAGTATGGGGCAGTTTATATCCTATGCTTTTAACCAGAAGCTTATAGCCTGAATTTCTGTGTTTGAGTCCTGACCATGCAATGTTCCTGGTCTGTGGTTTCTTTTACGCTTAGCAGAGACTTTTATACTGGCCTTTCTAATTCCAATCTTCCTATCTCCTAACTCTTCACTGGGTTATTTATTTCAAATCAACTTTACTACAAAAAATTACTTATCTATTGTAATATTTTAATGTCTACTTTAAAAAAGCATGCATATCTGAAATTATAGTCACTGGAAAAGGTTTGGAAGCAAAATGAGATGCACATCTAGCTACCTCAATTGTGTTTGTGTGTGTATGTGTATAATTTTCTGTATATAAAAAGTGTCAGACCACAATCTAAGTAAATATATTTATATACTCACTGAATTTAATCAAGAAAACCAAAGTCTTAAGACAGAGATAGTTTTAACTTGATTTATTAAAATATATTAATAATTCTTTATCAATTAGAAGGATGTATACTCCTAGTGGACTGACTGTACATACTTCAGAAAGCTATTTTAAATTGAAAATCAAATAAATAACATCTTCTGGAGCAGCCTGGGCTATTAGTAAAAGCAAATAGATTTTGAATGTGACCTTGTAAGAAATGTCTAACAATATTGCTGGCTTTTTCATTGTGACTTTTGCCCAAATGGAAACTGGCATCAAGTTCTCTGTAGGGCATTTCTAAGTTAGGTAGTAAGAAAATTCAATATTTCTTGTGTGAAAGCCATAAGGACAGAGGTCAGTGCAATTACCACCACAGAAAGGCACAGTATCAATTTTGGAGGAAAGGAAGAAAGATCTAAATCCTACTAGCACAAAGCAGAACTACCTAGCCGACATATGAAGCAGAGAATGGACAGCCAAATTATAAGTGAAGAAAATGAAACCATACATCAGATACTGTTCATAAGATCAGGCTTGGATTTGTAGTCTATCCAAGTTAAACTCGTATTAAATATCTTAATGCTTTATAAAATTGGTATCCATACTATGGCATTCACAATATTCAGCTCAAAATTGTTTAACAAATAAAGAACCTAGAAAATATAACTAATTGTTAAGATTAAAAGACAATTAGCAAACATCAGTCCAGCTATGTGGCTGATGTTGAGATCACCAGAAAAAAATGTTAACATACCAAAATAGTTTATTCTTACATATAAAAGGGAATACTTTTCAATAAATGAAAGTATGTACTATCATCAAAGAATCACAAATCTGAAGAGATAAAGCAAATGGAAAATTAAAACTGTACAAAATTTGATATCAACAGTAAACTTTTACTAATTGTTCTTGATAAAAAGAGAGAGTGTAGGAGAAATTTTCCATGAAATAGAAACAACTTAGCATGTCATCCACAATTAATGAAAGATAAAGACAAAAATATGCACATCACCTCAGTAAACTTGAGGATAGAATCTACTGTGATTATTGTTGTAGTTCTAGTTTTGACAGATTCTTCCAGAGAGATAGAGCTCTTAGCCCCAGTAGGTTTGAGTCAGAGGACAAGGGATCTTGGGACTCTATGGCCAGCTTAGTCACTTCAGATCAGTGATTCTCCTGTTTGTTGTCTTATGATTGTGAAGAATGTAATGTCAATAAATACTTGTCCATTTAAAAATGATATTTATTTCAAGAATGTAAAATAAGAAATACTAAAGAGACTATATGTCAGTGTAAAGGGATATAATAGAGGGTTTTCAGAAATTTGAAAGCTCACCAGAAATGCTGGTTCTGAACAAAAGTAAACTACTTACTTATCAGCACAAAAGTACATAAATTGGTTTAAATCAATTTAAAAGCATAGAAACTATATGTAATATAAAACATATCACTGCTACATATTTTCTCATGAGGATAAGCTTCTACATTTCACTCACAGATACTTTGAACATATACATCATAAAGACATCTGTGAATAATGAATAATTACATATATTCATTATATGCAATTTAATGAATCTATAATGTATATGTAAAAATAAATATAATTTATGTTTATAAACATATAATACAGGAAAATTAGATTCAAACAAATTATTTCACTGGCTAATATTCAAATAAAGATAGAAAATAAAACTTTTTCTAGGAAAATGTCAATAGAAATTTGTATGAATAGAAATGTCTTCATGAAAAGATCTTTGAACCACTGAACCCCTTAAATTATTTAGAAAATCTTATTGTCTTTCCTGGATCTCAATGTACTAACCATGAAACTATCATGTTATAAAACTAATCAAAAAGGAAGCTTTCTTTAAGGATTTCAGTAAGATTACAAAAGTGTAGCCCGTGGACATTTTTCTGTCAGTATTACACACCCGTAAATCTGGAATTGTTTAATATGTTTATGATGTTGCAATCCTCCCATAGATTTGACCAGCTGATTATAATACTAAATTATACCGATTTGTAATTATATAATGATGTATGAAGTACTAATTAGTTATGGCTGTATTTAAAATATAAAGCTGTTGTGTAAAAGGTAGGGATGCTTTAATGATCACAGAACTGATTTACATAAATACATGAGAGGTGCATTTATGTACTTATGTGGTATAAATATATTCATATAAACAAAAAAGGTACACATGTGCCGTTAATTATAGACAGAATATATGCTACGAGTAGGACACATTGAAGACATGGATTTCATTATTTATTTATTTAGTGTCTTTAGTAGTAGAATCTGCTGAAGGAAAGAACATTGCAACCGTATGGCATTCACATTTAAATAAGGCCTACACTGCAGATGCTAAGGTTGGGAGGGCACAGCAATCAGCACAGCTGCCATGTTTTACTCTCATTTCCATCCCTATTGCTCTTTTATAAGGAGTCCACATGTCGTAAGAAAGAAATAGATGATTTCAATCTCCTAATTATTATCATGATGTTATTAATTTAGACCAAGATAATAATAAGATGGTGTCTGTGAAGAAAGACTTCATTATGGAATTAATTGCTTTGATTAGGGTCAACACTGAGAAAAAAAATTGCATAGCATTCAAGAAACAATTACGTTGATGGCTATTCAGGAGGCAAAGAGATGCAAATTTAAAGAAGGCATTTTACAATTTTCCCTTTTACATTCAGATGCTAAGTTCTCTGATAAACCCTACTTGTTCAATGGAGAATTAAAATCATTGAATTGAAGATCTGAGTAATGATGTATTATTGATGTGTTCTGTAAATGTTCAAATTATTCTTGGCTCCAATTTTGAATTTATTTCGTAGAAACAAAAAATAGCATTACAAAGTCAATTTTAATCTTAGTGTTGATGTTGTGGTTGTTTTCCCTTAATAGAGGTCCATAGAAGTTGATTATAGTTATCTTTATGAATTTACACTTAATTTTTTTATTCCCAGTTCTTGACTTGTTGGCATAAGAAACGTCTCTGTGTGTAACACCTGTGTCCAATGGATTGACTAAAATGCAACTAAATTATTTTCTTTTGTTCTTACTCAATATTTCTGGTACATTTTCTCCTTAAATGCAGTTTAAACCAAGATTAACTTAAATCATATTTCATATTAATCTCATAAAATTAATCTTTTTCAAGAAGTACATATTACCCATGGCTTTGGCCTATTAAATTTTTAATTTTGTATATTCTCTTGGTTTGGTTTATTTCCACTATACTATCATTTTGAAGAAAAAGCAAGGCCACAATCATGATCAAATTGGGATTTTGATTCTTGATGTTTTAAATGCTAGAACATTTGATTCTAAATATCAGTTAAACTGAAGATAACATTTGGGCTGTAAAAATTCTGCATTATACTAGAAAATTATGATTAACCAAATAGCCAACATTTTTATTATTAAAACATGTGTAAGTGTGTTTGTGTACAACAGAAATAACTAAAGAAGAAGAGGTTGAGAAGGTAAAAGTTTTGGGGACAAGGGAAGAGTTGAAAGAGGCAGAATGTTAGGTAGAACTGAGAAACACACTACATATTTATGAAATTCTCATAAATACAAAATACATGTTAAAAGAATGCAAACGAAATTCCTCCTTGATTGTGCTTTAAAATACATATGTATATACATCAAATAAACATTTATTTATTTATTATATATTAAGAAAAGTTAAATTCTCTTTTTCTCATAGGAAATTCTTATTTTCTACTTAATTATAATCTTTTTTTAAGAATTTCAGACATGAATACTGTGTTTACATAATTTTCAACCGCTTCATATCTCCAACTTCATTCCCTCTCAAATGTATGATCTTTTCTTCTCCCTCTCACAATAATCATTTTTTTTTTTTGTAGTTCTTCAACTAGGGGTAGGGCCTTGTGAGACTTTCCACATAGACTTTGGCATGGAAACTGCTGTTGTAATTGTCCTGGTCCTCTTGAGACTTTAGGGTGCAGTTTATGTCACATACAGAAGACACTACCTCACAGAAATCTTTCCGCCCCATCTTCTGGGATGTTTTCAGAGCCTTGCAGATATTTTCAGATGCAGGGCTTTGGGTGTAGATAGATAACTGAGTTTCACACACCCTAGGTAATTGTGATTGTGTACGTTGTGAGAAAATATAAGTATGTGAAATGCAGACTAGTTTAGATGTGTAATATTGCTATACAATTCTGAACTTAAGAACTTCAGTATTTGTTAATGCTTTAAAATAAATAATAAGAGCTGGGGAACCAGATCAGTGGTAGAGTGCTTGCTTACATTGTAATTTTAGCCAATAAATAAACAAAACAAATAATAAAATCCATTCTTATATGTAGACTATAAAGACCATTACAGAAATCTGAAAATGGCAAAAAAAAAAAAAAATACGATAAGGGAAATGCAAATCAAAACAACTCTGAGATACCACCTTATGCCTGTTAGAATGGCTAAGATCAAAAATACTGAAGACACCTTATGCTGGAGAGGATGTGGAGCTAGGGGAACTCTCCTCCACTGCTGGTGGGAATGCAAGCTTGTACAAACACTTTGGAAATCAATATGGTGCTTTCTTAGAAAATTGGGAATCAATCTCCCCCAAGATCCAGCTATACCACTCTTGGGCATATACCCAAGGAATGCTCAATCATACCACAAGAGCACTTGCTCAGCTATGTTCATATCAGCATTGTTTGTAATAGCCAGAACCGGGAAACAACCTAGATGCCCTCCAACTGAAGAATGTATAAATAAAGTGTGGTACATATACACAATGAAATACTACTCAGCAGAGAAAAACAATGACATCATGAGGTTTGCAGGCAAATGGATGGATCTAGAAAAAAATCATCCTGAGTGAGGTAACCCAGACTCAGAAAGAAAAACATGGTATGTACTCACTCATAGGAGGATACTAGAAGTGGAACAAGGATGACTGGACTGCTACTCACATCACCAGGGAGGCTATCTGGAAAAGAGGACCCCAAGAAAGACACGGGGATCACCCAATGACAGAGAAATGGATGAGATCTACATGAACAGACTGGACATGAGTGGGGACAAGTATTGCCTTTGTATGTCAGTTTATTTTCTGCTTCTATGCATCAACTAAAAACAGAAAATATGATATGTAGTCTGGTGTGACCAGAGGTGGAAAGAGGAAGAGACTATACATTCAAGTATGTTTGGGTTTTATGTTGCACTTTGTGTTGAAAATATATTCTGAAAATTAAAAAAAAATACAATAAACTAAAAGTGAGAGAGAACAATTATATATGGTGTGAAAAGTTAAATTCTTAAAAAAAAAAAGCTTGTCAGGCACAGGTAGGACATTAGTTTAAAAGCAACAATAAACTGCATCAAAAGAAAGCATTACTTGTTTTTGTTTCATGCATTTCTTTTTTTCTTGGCCACATGTGACTTTGTAAGTTCAATGTTCCCGGGAACTATTTCCACATTTAAGAATTTGTCAACCCTTTAGTATAGTTTTATTAAAATAAATTATCTATTTAGACAAATGCAGATATTTTAAAGTAATAAAAAATTATGAGCTGAAATAAGAAATGCCAAAAAAAAGAAAAAAGAAAAAAGAAAAGCAAAAGTAAAGTCTACCTGGGATCACATATCTAAACACAAATTGGAAATGAAACCCAACCCTTGTGTTTTTATGTGATGATATTTTATTTGTGCTAAAATGTGATATTTTATTTGTATGTTAATAAATAAAGTTTGTCTGGAGATCAGAAGTCACATAGCAAGCCATAAACAGAAGTCAGGTGGTGGTAGCACATGCCCTAATCTGATCACATGGCAGGCAGAGTCTCTGTGTGGTCAAGGACACAGCCAAGCGTGGTGACACATGCCTTTAATTCCAGTACCAACCATAGAGACCTGGAAGTCTGATAGACAGGCAGTGATGGGGAAGTGATGGGGCTGGGCTTAGAGGCAATGAGAAGGCAGAACAAGAAGGCAATAAAAGTGCAGGTTAGACAGGAAGAAGCTCTCTCTTGGGAAGCTACAGTGTGGTGGTAAGCTAAGGCTAGTTGTGGCTATTCGCTATTTCTCCGATCTCTTCAGCTATTACCCCTGCATTTAGCTCTGTGTTTCTTATTTGATAAAACTGTTTAGAAATTCTTCTACATTTTTATCTTGTAGAAAGATTGCATATTCTCCTCTTGTAAGCCCATAGCTTCAACTTGAATTGCAACCTTCGAAAAAGAGAGAACTAGAAAATTCAGGGTTGGAGAGGTTTGGCGCCTCCCATACACATATCATACCTGCAGAAGTGCATATCTTCTGTGCAGAAAGACTGCCACATTAACAATGTTCATTAAGAGAAAGAAGAGCACAAAACACAAAATTTCAAGCCCATCTGAAAAAAAAGAAAGGAGCAGAGAGTATGGGTGTATCAAGGGAAGAGGAACAGATACTGACTTCTCCCTGTTGTCTGACACATAATTACAGGCACTTGAATACAACTGCTTTTGCTAAAGAGTGCTGACTTTGCATTTGGGGATATAATGTATCCTAAAGCAGAATGAAAGCTTGAATTTTTTATTCATTTGGAGTCTGCTTCTTTTAGGTATTTTCTGTCACTTTTCATGCCATTATGCTTCAGAAAACTCCCTGTCCCCAAATTACCTATCCCTGTAGTCACATGAGGTCCCAGTAGCAAGGGAATGATTAATAAGGCTGTGATGAGGAACAAAATGATTCACAAGTAAAATGACCCACTGGAGTGTCTCTCAAATGAAGCCAGTCTCCTGTGAAGGTGAAATTAAATTTTGGAGTAGTAAGAACCACCTGAGAACCACCTTGCCTCTCTCTCAAGCTAGGACAGTGAAAGTGATTCTTTGGACTACCTTGAAGAACCAGAATTTAGGGAATGAGGAACAAAGGCCACTCTTTGACCAAGACTACTTAATTAGGAATTCATTTTCTTTCTGCACCAATAATTTTCTGTCATTTAACAAAACAGATATAGTTCATCACTAAGTAAAATGACACACTGAAGAGAAAAGAGTGGACAATAGCCAAAGTGTTAACTATGTCAAAGCATATACCATTGAGTCAATCTTCAATTTAAGGAACCCTTATATATTTTCTGGATTCTCTATAACAATGTTTCCCAGGACTTTTCCCTCTCCAGGTGAATGGAAGGAAATTATAGATTGATTCTTATGGGAAGGGCCAAGAATGTGTACTTTTACTTTGCCAAAAAACAAAAAAAAAAAACAAAAGCAAAAACAAAAACAAAAACAAACAAACAAACAAAAAACCTCAACTGTTTATCAACGACCCTCTGCTCAGTTCACATTGTGGTATCTGTCAAAAGAACAGCACACTTTGAGAGATGCCATTCTTTTGACAAACAATTGGACTCCTACAGTTTCAATTCTTGATTTTTACAAACTGTCAGGTATGAGAGAGAATTCCTCTCTAATAGCATCCAAACCCACTAATTTCAAAGTAGCTTCCAAATTGCTGAGTTTAGCTTTTTTGAGCTGTTGGGTGGCAGGGGTTGGTTTTATTCTAAAACTGTGTTGGTATAGTTACCCTAAGCTGGATAATATCAAGAAGTCACTGAAAACAAGCCAAATGATTTTTTAAAATTAATCTAAGGTGATCCTTACCAAATGAGTTATTTTAAAGCACTGACTGTACTAAGGATAGAGTAAGAAATGTATTATGAGAAAGGTATCATATGTGGAAAGGTTTAAATACATTATGTTTTGTCGCTCACAAATAATGCATCAAGGAGGTAAGTGGAAACTTTGGAAAAGTGTCATGAAAAGCACTCTGCAAACAATACCACACACTTCCCACTGGAGACTCTGAAGCAACATGTGGACAAAAAGAAGCAGAGCTCCTTAGAGAGGTCACAACTGTAAGCTATCAACCCTGTAGATGTGGCATACAATCAATATTGTAAGAGTCACTAAAATAAACCAATGAGAAGCCACATGCTGGAGCACAAAATTTAAAAATAATATGAGAAAAATGTCAATCTTTTTGGGAAGATTAAACATCAAAAATGTTATATCAAGTTTCTCACAATATTAAAGAACATAAAAAATGAAGTATTTAAAGTATTTTGTTTTTTATTTCAAGTTACACTTTTATTTTTATTTATTTTAATTTTTATTTATTCTTTTCTTATACATTAAATCCCATGCTCAATTTCTCCTTCTTCTCCTTTTCCCAATTCTCCTACACACACCTTCCTTCTCCCCCAAATCCATACCTCTTCCCTTTTCCTTCAGAAGAGAGCAGGTTTCCCAATGACATCAACCAAACATAGCATCACAAGTTACAATAAGACTAGGCATGACACCTCATATTAAGGAGATGAGGCTAACTAGTAGGGGGAAAAGGTTCCCAAAAGCAAACAAAAGGGCCAGACACCCCAACTCCCACTGAAAAACACTGCTAGAAAAAGAACTGTTCAGGTTCTGTTATATGTGTAAAGAAATTGCAAATATAATAAAAAAATTAAAGGCCCATTAACTAAATTAGACGTAACATAAAATATAAATAAATCTAATGTTTACATGAGTGATAATTGAAAACTGCAAAACTACACTTTTAAATTGTCATGACTTACTATTGACCAAACTTAGTATGTATAGGAATCAGATTTTTTTTTTAATAATAATGATTTTTATTATAAGGTATTTCCTACTTGATTATGGTTGGTGAGACTTCTCATGATCTGCCTTCTGCAGGCTAGGGACCCAGGAAAGCTAATAATCTGACAGCTAGAATGTCATTGGCACACTCCAGGAAGAATGGAGCTAAAGTATTCTGATAAATGCTCACAAGAGGGTGTGACTATGCATGCACATAAAGTCTTTCTCTCACCCTACCATATTATCCTCTTTATAGACAAAACAATGGCTCTTTCCTCCTATTTCAGTTGTGAGTAAGAATTATTCTTATGTTTTAAGCTAACTCTGCCATATAATCTTGGAAAGCACAGGTGAATTGGAATTTATCTTCTTCAAATTATATGAACTTTTTATACACTATCAAATCAAGTTTGGTTACTTATTGAAGAGGAGTTCTTTTGGTACCAAAACAAACCATGTTAGCTGCGAAAAGCCAGACTCCATTCCCCAGGCAACTAGTTGGATGATGAAATGGAACTGGAGAGATTGCCGAGAAGAGCTGGTGTGTGCTTTAAATAATTAAAACATTTTTATAAATAACTTTCAAATTAAAAAAACATTGTGTACCAAAATCAGTCAGGTAGCATTTATTAAAAAATAAAATCTAAGATGGGCAGTGGTGGTGCACACCTTTAATCCTTTAATCCTGAAGCTGAATTCAGGTCATCCTGGTCTACAGAGTGAGATCCAGGACAGTTACCAAAACTACACAGAGAAACCCTGTCTTGAAAAACCAATATGTATATATTGTATATATATATATATATATGTAATTCTCAACTCTCTGAGATTCTGTGCATATTAAGTTTTGAAGAAAATTCTTAAAGAATTGAAATAGTGTATTTAGCTTCCAAAAGAGTGTCAAAAGCAATAAAAAAAAATCTTATTGCCAAAGATCAAGGGAGACAGGAGATAATTCATTATAAACAACAAGCCGGTTCAATAAGTTCAAAGTTCCACATGAAATCCATTTATTAAGAACAGATCATGGGGCTGGATTAAAATGGGTAATGGTTACATGGACCCCAGGTGACTACCAAAGTTTGAAACTCAAAGGATGACAGTAAAACCAAAGACATTGGATAGAACTCAGTTTCTGATTTCATACTAAAAATTGTTTATCCATGTAACTTCACAAATTTGTGCCATTAACAAAAGCAATAATGAGATGAATTTGTGGTTGTAGTTTGTGAAATTTGTTAGGGGATAAAAGAAAAAACCTAGTTTTGCTTAACTCTAACATTCAAATTTTGACACAACAGCATATATTCAATATATTATAATTAATATGTTATTAAGTAACTACATCATATTTACTAATAAACATATTATATTATATTATATAAGCAAATTGTCATACCTTAAATTTTTACTCTGTAATATTAGCACCAAAAATGACAGTGGAAATATGAAACAAATTTAGAAATAATAATATTTTCCTCAAAAAATTCAAGTAAGTTCTTTAAGATTGTGATCATTTCTATACAAGTAATCTGTGTGAGTTAAAATCAAATGAGAGTTTTGTTTTGTTTATTTGTTTGTTTTTGCTTGTTTGTTTAACATTTTAGTATCTGAAGATCTACTGCCTATTTGGTAGCTAGAATGATATTTCAAAATGTTAATAAAACCACAGTTACTTGACAACAACTCTCTACTTATATCCCCACAGAAACGAGAGGAGACAGATCTCCTTCCTTGGATAATTAAGGTAGTGCAGAAGATTCCAGTGAAATGGATATCTCTGGCTCCCCTGTGATGAGCTATTGCTGTTTCTCCTGCCTTGCTCCACAGAACCCCAATAGGCTCCAACATTCTCTTGCTGTCACAGTATGGTAATTAATTAAGCATTCTGCCTGCATTGTTTGCTTGAGATGGAATGTTCAGGAATGAATATTTTAATTGGACAAATCTGGAATATGAGCCAAGTCCTATGTGTCTGACTGTGGCAGAATGCAAGTATCTGTCACTATCAAATTCACAGTAGAAGAAATTTTGTACCTAATGGAAACAACATAAAATGTACAAGTTCTGCTTACATGATTTTAACCACCAAATGTTTTCCTATAACTTACATTTTTAAGATGTGCCTGTTTCAAAGAAAATGATATTCATAGTTATACACACACACACACACACACACACACACACACACACACACAGTGTGCGTGCATGCGTGTGTATGTGTGTGTGTGTGTGTGTGTGTGTGTGTGTACTACATTTCACTTTTTAAAAATGTATTTCACAGAAGTCTTCTTGGTTAATCCTTTTGTACTGTAAAATGGTCAGCCAAAGAAACCCACCCTGACACTGAACCCAAAGCCAGGAAAGAAACCCACCTTGGCCCTGAAGCCAGAGACAATGAAAGAAACAAACACCTTGGCCCTGAACCAAGAGCCAGTAAGAAACACAATTTGGCTCTGAAACCAGGATCAAAGAAACACACCCTGATTCTGAAACCAGAGACAAAGAAACACACTTTGGTCCTGGAACCAGAGCCAAATCTGCCCCTGACCAACTGAGCACGAAACCAACCAATCCCTGAGAAACAAATGCCCAAACCCTCCAGGATAGAACATTTATTTGTGGCAGGGGCTCTGGCTGATACAGTTCACTAATTTTCTTTTAAAATGAGAATGAGATCTATAGGGAAATGGGAGGGTCAACCTGGAACAGGGACAGAGTGGGAGCACAGGGAGGAAGATACCATGAAAGATGAGGACATCATGGGAATAGAAAGAGGCAGGGTGCCTGGGGAAGTTCTCAGGTATCCACAAGAATGACCCCACCTTGGTGTGCTGGCAGTGGTCCAGAGGGTGCCTGAACTGCTCTACTCTGGTGACTTGTCTAGCAAATAACCTAACTGTCATCATAGAGCCCTTGTCCAGAGACTGATGGAGGCAGATGCAGAGATCCACAACCAGGCACCAGGCTGAACTCTGGGAATCCAATTGATGAGAGAGAGGAGAGATACTGCAGGCGAGGGACATCAAGATCATTATGGGAGGACGTGCAGAGATGACAGACCACACTAGTAGAAGCCCATGAACTATGGACTGGTTTCTGTTGGAACCCCCATGGGACTAGACTAGGCCCTCTGGATACGGAAGATGGTTGTTTGGCTCGAACTGTTTGGGGGCACCCAGGCAGGGGGATCAGAATCTGTCCCTGGTCTATGGGCAGGCTTCTGGGAATCCAGTGCATGTGGTGTGACAGCTTACACAGCTTTGGGGCAGTGGGAAGGGGCTTGGACCTGCCTAGGCTCAGTGTGCTGGGCTCTGCTGACTCCCCATGGGAGACCTCAATTTGGGGGGTGTGGGGATGCAGGATGGCTTGGGAAAGAGGACTGGGGGATGGGAAGAGGGAGGAGGTGGGGTCTGTGGATGGTATGTGGAGTGAGTAGAAAATTTCTTAATAAATAAAAATAAAAATAAAATAAAATAAAATGAGAATGAGAGATGATCATAGCAAGACAGTTCCCTGTTTGAATGCTACTAGAGAACAGCAGAGGATTTTTTAAAAAATCATGCAATTTAGGTTACTCTTCTGTAGCTTGGAGAAGAAAAACCAGCAGTAGTCTGAAAAGAAAGGCCATTCTTGGTGGTTATCAGGCCCAATTACATCTTCATTGGTATTTGTGACTTAAGTTCTTCAGAAATAGAAAATTACTATGGGGAAAATAATCAGTAGATATTCAATTCGAAAAATAAACTTAGTTCACATGGGTAATGACTCCTTTGTGAGATCTTTGTGATAGACATTAGTGATCTAATTTTTAAGTCTATTTAGAACAACACCAGAAAACATTTTAAAGTGTACTACATATAACAGAAAATCTGTAGGTATAGCTCCAGATATTGTTCAATAAATATAAAGCATTAAAAATAAATGTTTTAATTGATAATGATTGTTGTCACATTCACAGTTGAAAATTATGGAAAGTCAACTACAGTATTCTTTCTAGAAAATGTGAGAGGGTGGTTAATATATATGACTTATTCCAGAATTATTTCTATAATAAAAAAATTAATACATAGGTAAAAGAAAGCCATAAGTTTGTTTGCCTTATGACTTGAAGCATTACCTGTATACCAAGATCCATATCTATGCAGATTTAGGAAAATGAAGTCCATCCTCCTCTAGCAACTTCAAAACAAGACAAAAAGAATAAGTGTCTGAAAATGTTGAATAAATTTTTTCTTTAAAGTATGAAAAATAGTTATTACTTTTTATTTATAAATAACATGAGTCAATGTATTTTATGGTTTATATTAATGCTACATAAATGAGTTTCAATGTACATATACATAGATATACATGGAAATATCCTAGTTAGCACTGTGTATTCTTATATAATCATTTCACCAACTCTTGGAGAAGGGTTTTTTCTATCATAATCAATGAGATACAGGTAACGTAAACCTCGAAGTCCTTTCCAGAAAGGATGAAACCATGAGGGCTCTAATCTAATGATGGCTTTTGTTTGCTATGCATTAAGATTTCAAGGAATCTATAGGACAGAGAGAGAATTGTGAAGGACAGAGCCTTGGAGGACATGGGTCAGTCAGGTACAATCTCTGGGCTGTATTTGCCAGGACTCTGTTACTATTACACTTGGTTTCCTTGTTTTTATGATCTCAACAGCTCAGCTCTGCCATATTCTGTCTGCTGTGATAGCTAAAAACCTTTAAAACAATAAAGAAAAATAAATCTTTCCTCTTATGTTGCTTTTGGTAGATCTTTGATCATAATAACACAAAATAATTAATAGGTTATACTAAATTTGAAAAAAAAATCTCATTTATCTTCATGTTACATAGATGCTATATTCTTTTACTACCATCTTACCAAGCAATACAATTTTTCTAATCCTTACATTCCTTGCAACTTGCATTCTTCTCTGTTGTCATGTTACTTATAAAGCTAATTATAGTGATACTTTATTTGTACTAAAATGTGATTTGTATGTTAATAAATAAAGTTACCCAGGGGTCAGAGCTATTAACAAGCCGTAGCAAAAGCTGGGCAGTGGTGGTGCATGCCTTTAATCCCAGAACTTGGTAGGCAGAGCTAGGTAGATCTCTGTGTGTTCAAGAATACAGCCAGCATTGGAGACACATGCCTTTAATCTCAATACCAACCATAGAAGACCTGGAGGTTTGTACAGACAGGCAGTGACTAGGAGGTCATGTGGTTGGGTTTACAACCAATGAGAAGGCAGAAAAGAAACTCTATAAAAAAGACAGACACACAGGAAGTAGGTCTCTTTCAGAGAGGTAGGACAACAGCGACAGTGAGGGGTAAGGTTTTTAGCTCTTAGCTATTGCTCTGACCTCTTGGCTTTCATCTCTGTATTGGCTCTGTGTTTCTTATTTAATAAGACAGTTACATCTACAGCTAATCTTTAATATGCAAACCATTCATCATCATTGTCCTTTTTTTCTTTTTTTGTTGTTAGAATTGCTATTTACAAAATCATATAAAAAATGTCATAGATATAACACACAGAAAATAAATAACCTAAATGTGCTGAAGGAATTGAGAGCTAAGGTTTATGACATTAATTAGTACAGATGTTAAGGTAGCATCAGTGGAAGAGGCAGGGACAAAGCATCAGAAGGGCAGCAGATTGCTCTAAAGACAGAAGGAAGACAATCCCCTCGATGCTCTCTCGCATTCAATGAAGCAAAGAGTGCCTGTTTGTTTGTTTGTTCATTTGTCTCTTTGTTTGTTTTACTGAGACAGGAATTCCTCTTTTCTGGTGGATCTAAGGATATTTACTGCATAATACAAGGCCAATTAAGAAAGTTAACTCTGGAATATTGAGGATTTTAGAAAACTATAGGTGGTATGTTTTAATTGTCCAAGATAAAATATGATCTCTCCGAATATATAATAATGTTTTCTTTCAAGCAGCAACTATTATTTTTCTTTTCTAGTCTACTGCTATAAAAGACTGAGTGTTGGGCATGTCTAGATAAAAGTAATGTAGCCCTGGTTGCTTGTTTTGTTTACTCAGGACAGCTGACTGAATGATGGAGTTTCTGAGGGTGGTCATTTTAGGCTAAATTGTGGATCCAACAAACTGTTTGATTTGTAAGCAAGATTTTCAAAGTGCTTAGAAATTTTAATTTCTTGGTGTTGTTTGTTGTTTTTGTGGCTGTTTGTTTGTGGGTTTTTTTTAAGAATTGAGAATTTTTGAACTTCTGAGAATACAATCTCCTAGTGTTTCTTTTTCCATCTTTTGCACACTAATTTACTAATTTGTCATTATTCAGCTCATCCAGAAACCAGGATTAAAGGTAAAATGCCAATGATGATTACATGAAAAATTACATCAGGTATGGAGTTATTTATGACAATTTATGTTTACTTTTTCTATGAGATTTGTTTGTTAAACTCTACTTAATTATATAGTCATGAAAAAATCCTCAGCTAAAGTTTGCAACCAGAACACTCAGAATTAATTCTCCATATACCCAACATTAAAAATATTTTTACATACTATTCAGTCACAAGATTGTCTAGAGCTTATCAATTACTTTGACTATGTCAATATGTACAAATAGCAGTACAATATTAAGGTAATATGAATCAATAAGGTGATCAATAGAGAAGTCTCTCAAGATTTTAAAGCATGTCTATCAGCCATTCTGCTATAATTATCTCTTGATGAACTTAACATGTTTAATGGCTGTGAAATTGTATTTCTACAGGGACAATGCACATCTGGAATAACAGCACGAAACTCAGCTGCCTCCAGAGTACCACATCATTGACTTCAAATACACTCCTCACAGTGAAAATGAAGCTTATGCTTTGACATGCTAATGACTGTGTTGACTCAGTCTCATTTTAGACTTGCCAGTACAACAAACAATCTCCCAAGTGTCAAGGGGCTGCTTTAACATTGCAGTAGCATTGGCTTATTTTGGAGAATACACACTCTTACTGTTAGATGAACAGTTTGGACCTTCTCTATCTTTCTTCACCTTATCATCTTTAATTAGTACAAAACCCATGAGTCCTAGCCTGTGAAATCAAATATGGATGCCTGTTTGATGATGCAAATGTCTTAAGAGGCAAATGGAGGCACAGCTGTTTGTTCTAAAGAGAAGGAAACAGAAGGTAGTATACACCTAAAGTGTGTGAAAACTTAATCACCATCAGTGCTAAATAGCCTTGTCATAGTAACTTGATGTGATGGGTAATAACTAAAATCATTTTCTACTGAGGCTTCCTGCTGTATCAAAGAACCCTCCCCTCTCTGTGTGCTGTGGATTAAGATGAAGACAAGAAAATTATCTTTTGTTGCACTGTCAGTGTTTAAAATAATCTTCAACTTGAACTTGAGGGTTTTTTTTCTTTTCATTTTTCTTTATTAAGAAATTTTCTACTCACTCTACATACCACCCACAGATCCCACCTCCTCTCTCCTCCCTCCTCCGACCCTCCAGCCTTCCCTCCCAAGCCACCTCCCATTCCCACATCCCCTAAATCAAGGTCTCCCATGGGACCAAGTCAGGTCTAGGCCCTTCCCCATTGCACCAAGGCTGCACACTCCCGATCTCGTCTGAACTTGAGTTTTTGTCCACGGAGGACAAACTGTACAGTATAGCAGAATGAGTGGTGCATCAAAGCTTGCAGATCTTTGATTTTGAAGGGAGAATGGATTCTCATAAAAGCAGTTATTTCATATATCCATGCTAATCATATTAAAATATAATGGAACTCACTATCCTCAAAAACACTGGAAATAATATTATTATAAAGCTGTAATTCAGGCTGGATTGTTGTACTACATATAAAATGAATACTAATATTACTTTTATTTAGCCCTAAGATTTCAAAAATATTTTTCTCATAATGTTAGACAACAAGATGCTCACCAATACAACAAATGTTTTCTGAGAAAGTTTTTCTTGATGATCAAAGTATGACAAAAATTAACAGAAAAAATATAAATAATAATATTATTTCAGATCTTACTGGGGCTGAAGCTCTAGATTTAAAGAGGTTATTTTTACCTGAGGGTTTTTTTGACCTACGCATACCTTAATGATCTTAGCTGATATGGTTCGGCAATATAATACTTCACGTACTAGTAAATTAAATCAAATCATTTAGAGACAGGAAGAATGATGTTACAATTAATAATTCCTCTTTACAAAACTTTAGTTGCATGCATCTTACATGTTGCTAAAGCTGTTTATCCATCGTTAGTCCTTGGAGAATGGGCATGTTTAGTGTTTTTTCATATCCTTTCAGATAAGTGTGCTAGGTGATGCATCATCTCCAAATGTACTCCCTGGATTTTCATGTGCTTAAAGCAAGGGCTGTTAGTTTTAGTACTCTTGAGTAAAGTGATTAAACATAACTATCAGCATGCATTTTAAGGAAGAACACATAATGAGTAGTACAGTAATCTTGTCTCCACACCAGACACACGGGAAGAAATAGATGTTTTCCTCTGAGCTCAATACAAGGGCAGTTCAAGTGTACCTACAGAGAGTGCAGTTCATTAAACAGTGATGACCTAATTCACAGTTAGCTTGGTAATTGGGTCAGAGGTAGTAACTTTTTATAGTCATACAATTTTAGATTGAATGAGAAAAGAAGCTATTGTATACATTCATAGACACATACACAAAACACACACAAAGCATCAAACCTTCTCACTTCACCTTATTTTAACTGAAATGAGGTTAAATCAGAGATCTGCTTATACATATATGTGAATCTCTATATACATACATATACACATGTATATGCACATGTATATATATATATATATATAATGTTTACACATATTAAAAAACGGGCTTATCATTGACAGAAGTATCATAGGTTTTATGAATATGCTACTTTTATCTGAAATGCCAACTCTGTGAACATGTGGTTGGTAGTCCAAACCTGGGCCAACTTCTGTTTCTGTAAATGAGGGTTTGTAGTATCAGGCCATGGACATGCATCACATAATGTAGATGACAACTTTATATGACAGATGCAGATGGATTGTTGTACATGCTACACATAAAATGAAATGTTTAATAGTGTATACGTAATGTATAGGAAACGATGAATACCCACACCTAATGACACGGACATCTCTCTTTTCTTGTATTTCCCTGAGTTGCTGGTTTTTCTTTTCTCTGTGCTGTGAAAAAATTTATGACAAAAGCAACTAAGGAAGAAAGGGCTTATCGTGGCTCATCTGTTGAGGAGATGGAACATGATGGTGAACTTGTGGAGGCAGGATCACGAGGCAACCACTCAGGAAGCAGAAAATGATGAATCCTGATGCTCGGTTCGATTTCCCTTTATATACAATTGAGGCCCCCAGCCCCTAGAGGCTGCTGCCCACAATCAGAGTTTGTCTTCTCTCCTCAATTAAACTTTTCTGGAAACACTTTTTAGAGATACTAAAAAATGTGTCAACACAATAATTTAAAATATTACGTGTTATGTGTGCATATGTGTATGCATCTTCACATGTATGAGTACCAATGGACAGGTGGAGCTGAAGTTGATATATAATTACTCCTCCTTAATCACCCTTCTATTTTGTTCTTTGTGGCAGGATCTCCCTACAAAGCCTAAAGCTTACCTAGGCAGCTAGTCTTGCTGGCCAACTTGCTCCAGGTATCCCTTGTTTCCATTTCTGAGTCTTGAAGTACAGACTGTGTTCTAGGAATCCAAAGTCCAACACTCTTGCATGACAAATGTTTTAATCTTTGAGCCATTGCTGTAGCTCAGCCTCGGTCATTCAAGACTTCTTTAAATTTTACTGGTTTACTCTATTTCTTGTTATACAATATGTTTGTTGCAGGCATGGTTTTTTCTCTCATATTAAAGCTCCCACAATCTCTCTCTACAGTTTATTCTATACCATGGATCAAGACTCATTCACTTTTAATCATAAAGCAGTTTTTGTTATTAAGAAACCAAAATCTTTCAGCAGTTTTTGTTTTGTTTTGCTTTTATGAGGATATATATATATGTATATATATATTAATATGCTTGCAATTTTGATACTCACAATCAAACCTGCCGCATCAATGGTATCACTGCTCAATTAACTCCATAATCACAGTGTGTAAATTCATTTTGTAAATGTTATAGAAGCATAGAAGCACAATAACTGATGGTCTTAGTTTTTTGTTTTTTTTTTTTTTTTTTTTTTCTGTGCCTGTATGACATGCCACTATTCTCCTCACAGGTAAAATCTGAAAACTATTAAGAAAAGCATGACTAACACACCTAAGTAGTTAACATACTTCTTTTTTTTTTTTTTTTTGGTTTTTCGAGACAGGGTTTCTCTGTGTAGCTTTGCGCCTTTTCCTGGAACTCACTTGGTATAGCCCAGGCTGGCCTCGAACTCACAGAGATCCGCCTGCCTCTGCCTCCCGAGTGCTGGGATTAAAGGCGTGCGCCACCACCGCCCGGCAGTAGTTAACTTATTTCTATAGCATTTCTAAGACATAGTAAAATGCTCTGAAATAGATAGTCCAGGAACCTAGGATAAAACCAAACATTCCTGGCCTGAAAAAGAAAGTATCAATAAAATAACTCCTAATGATATTCTGCTATACTCATATATCAGAGCCTTTTTCAGTCATCAGAGTAGCTTCCTCCTGTAACAGATGGAAACAAAAGACTTTATACAGAAACAGGCAGACTTCATGCAGACAGAGAGAGAGAGAGGGAGAGAGACTTTGAAAACACAGTTCTAAATATCTCCATCAAATCCCTCTTCTCTGAGCTCAGTGAGCCCTGCAAAAGAGGATGGGGAAAGATTGAGGGAGACAGATGGGACAGGGAACACCAGGAGAATAAGGCCCTCTAAAACATTTGTACAAAGCTCATGTGAATTCACAGAGACTGAAGAAGCCTTTGCAGGCCCTGTTTGGGCCTGTCCCAGGTCTTCTGTATATGTACGATAGCTCTCAGTTTAGTTCTCTTATGGGACTCGTGAATGTGTGAACAAGTAGATCTCTGAATTTCTTTGGCCTTCTCTTGGGATTCTTTAATTTTTCTGTTGTCTTGGTTTGTCTAACTTCAGTATGATGGTTTTTTTTAAAATCTCATATTTTATTTTGTTTGTTTTGTTTTTATCTCTTAGAAGTCTTATTTTTTCTTATGAGAGACAGAAAGGGTGTGGATAAGAATGCAAGAAGAGGTGGGAAGAAATTTGGAGGAGTAGAGAGAGGAGAAAGTGCACTCAGATTATGTTGTATGAGAAAAGAAACTATGTTTAATAAAAGTGGAGGGGAAAGAGCTTAAATATCTAAAATCAAGAAACGCAGCGATAAGAAAAGATACTCCAAGATTTAGGCTATAGTTTTTCTTTAATTTCCATTTCATTTGAAAGTCTAGAAAAATCACTTTTGAGGCTAGCCTGGAGATACAACATGGGGATAGTACTTCTATTTATGTTAGATAATTAAAATGAGAAACATTCATACTTCCTGTGCTGAAATGCTTGATAGATCAGGATGTAAAGGACATCACTAGCAAGAAGAGCTATTTAAAGAGAAACAAAAAGAGTACCTGGAGATATGAAAGGAAGATGAAATTAGGCATAGATGCCAACCATACTTAATGAGCAAATATAGAGTATCATAAAGCAGCAGAGAGAGCATTGATGAAATAGCAACAGCAAGGTTTCCCACTACAGATGAAGGTGAACCCGAGAACTGGGCATTCCAAATTTAAGTATATACACTGTGTTTCTCTGAAAATATTTGTATTAATTATAATGCCTAATAGTATAATCTACTACACTACTAGTACTACTACTACTAATAATAATAATAGTGATTGTAGTAGTATAGTACTATTACAATAATAATACTTTAGTAGAATAATAATTTTAATAATAATAATGAGTGTAGTACTACTACTTAATAATGTAGTTCTACAATTCAATTCATGAATACAAGAGGGCTTCAAATGTTACAGTGTTGGGCAGAATCCAAAACCTTTTTCCTAGATCATTTTTGGGAAAGTGACAAGACTTTCTCAAGCTTCATTTGCTTACTATTATTACTAAAGTCTGTAAAATAGTGACTGAAAAAAAAATGGTGAGCTTTATAACCATATGCTGTTATCACATGCTGTAAATGTAAGCTTGGTTGCATGTAATTTAAACACTACATGGTCTCATATTTCAATACTACTATCAACAATCAAAGTGAATTTGTAATAATTAAAACACTACCTTGTAAATTATTCAATAATATTTTTGGAAGTGTATTTTAATGCTTAGATTTTCTTTTAGTATTCTTTCACCTTCTACCTGGTTTAAAGGTCTCAGATTACATACAAAAGAATACAATATTTCTAACTTTGGGGGTCATTATTACCAAAGCTTTTCCAAGACATCTTTGCTCTACAATAGTCGTTTATTTCTTCCCTACTCTATAATATAAATATAAATTCTGCTTACATGTCTTTTTACCTTTATAATTCTGATACGTTTACATTTATTTTGCTTCATTTGATATGACTGCTATTCCCATAATACATTGTCAGCCAATTTAACGACTTTTACATTAAATAGTAAATTACTCTTCTCTCAGTCTGAGGGAAATCCACACTCTTGAAAACATAAATAAAGTTTTAGTATTTGTTTTATGGAAAACTCGCTTAAGATTTGAACGATGGTATGGGGATCAGGAGAGGTAGCATTGTGAGTAAAAGCACTTGCTTAACAACCATGGTGAGCAGAGTCTGGATGCCAGCAACTAGGTTGAAATCCTGATATAGCTTCAAGCATGTCTGTAACCCCAGTGCTATAGAAGGTAGAGAGAGCATGGGCACTGGGATTTCATAGACCCGGGGCTTGCTCTTCATTCAGAGAGATAAATGAAATAAAGCAATGAAGGAGCAAGACAACAGTGCTATCCTGTGACCATCATGGGAGCACAGAGTACAAACTGGTAAAGACATACAAACATACACAAATATACAAACACACATATACATACATACATACATACATACATTCACACCTACATTAACACAACCAATCAATCACTAAATAAATAATGTTATGGTTTAAATATGAGTCTTCCAGAAGTCTCATGAGCTAAAGTCTTGATTTATGGATTAAATTGTTCATCATTTATGTACATTGTAAAACAGTTCTCATTCATAAGAAGACAAATCTATACTGACTAGCTCTGAAGCAGAAAAGATATACCTTCAAATGGATCTTTGTGGAGTCTTGCCTGTAGGAATGGGCATGCCAGAGAGACCGGCTTCCAGTTTCTTTAGTTTGAAACCATCAATACATCAAAATGGCACATTCTGTGGTGTGTCAGTCATCCTTTCAGTGGTAATACAATTTTTTCTACCAAGATAAAAATTAAAGGCAGGTTGGTATAACTAAGGACAAGACAAAATAAAATGAATGACATTTAATTTACTCTTGAATTCTATCTTATGTGACTCCATGCTAACCAAAATTATATAAATTCTTGGAAAAATCAGTAATTTTGAAATAGGGTGAAGAGAACCATTATAAATATCTGTAAATGCTTATGTTTATCCACACTTATAGGTTATTTTATTAATTTTATGGAAAAGGAAGAGCTTTGTTTTTTATTATGTAACAATGAAAGTTAAAAGTAATGGAGAATTAATTCTCTGCACAGGATAACTGAGGAGGAATTCTCTGCATAGAATATCATGCTTTATTCAGAATGATGAGGCCAGGTGGTGGTGGCGCACACCTTTAATCCCAGCACTTGGGAGGCAGAGGCTGGCGGATCTTTGTGAGTTTGAGGCCAGCCTATTCTACAGAGCGAGATCCAGGACAGACACCAAAACTACACAGAGAAACTCTGTCTCGAAAAACAAAAACAAAAACAAAAAAAAAAAAAAAAGAAAGAAAGAAAGAAAAAAAAAGAGTTTATAATGTTGAGTGCACACAACTGGGTAAATAAAAATATGGTTACTTTGGAAAAACATAAAAAAATAAACAGTCTTGCAAGTGTTTTGCAGGACACATTTAAGGTATTTAGCAAACATAGATGGCTAAACTTATTTAGCATTGGTCTTGTCAGCTGTCTCTATTGGTGACAGCTTGTAAACTGAAGAATTAGCCAACATAAACACTGAAGGTATTTATTATTAAAATTAAAGTTTTTGTTCTTGTAAATTTAGTAACTTTAGAATCTTTGAAAACATTGTTCATACAAAAAAAAAACAGTATGGCAGATTTTATTTACATTCAGATTTTGTTTGCATTCATAAACTAAGGTTTTCTTTGTTGACCTAAAGAGACAATAAATAATTGTTGAGATTGTGATCTGGATTTCCGTATTTTACACAACCCAATATTGGCTAAAAAGTAACTTCAAATCACAAATATAATTTAAAAGAAAAAGCATGATTTTCATACTATATTTTGTACATGTTCTACACAAATCCTTTTATTCTTTATTCTTCATTTCCTGTTGTTCAGGCTTTCTTTTTTTCACCACTGCACAATGGGAAACTGTCCCATTGATTGGCAAAGAATGCTCACTGATGAATCCTATTCTGCCATACATTATGCAAAAGCCAAGCTGCCTGAAATATCCTGTAATGTGTTATTGTTCTCTCTGACAAAGAAGAAAACTCATGGTGAATGCTGTTTGATTTTGCACAATATTTAGCAAGGTCATGGATTTTCCTCTGTTTCTTAGTTTAGATTTCTTTTATTAAAGCAGGTTATATTTACAATTTTAACCTATTAAATGAAATAGCCAAGTAAATAATCTTAACTTATATTAGATTTTTTTCCCTATAACTATTCATTTTGCGACTAATAGTGTGTGATCTTGTGGATTTGGTAGTCCTTTGAGAACTGTACTTTTTGTCTTTGTGAGATATATATATATATATATATATATATATATATATATATATATATGTTGTCTGTGTTTCAAATATTTCATGAATGTGCTTATAATTAAACTAATTGTGAGAATAAGTTAATAGTAATGGAAGACAAGTTTTACATTTTCTACATTTTTGCAACACTCACCTCAAATTACATTTTATGCTGTGATCCTAACAACTCTCCAATTAATTTGAAAAAGTTTAATTTAAACTAAGTGAAGCATTGTCTTTGTTTCATATGTGGGAAATGCTATGCGAGTTTTGCTGTCCTGAGTACTGTTGGAGACCCTGCCAGGTCATTGTTTTCTGATCCAAATTTGGGTCAGTATTTCTTTATCCAGATCCTAATAATATAGTTTGTTCTTCCAGATTTCTTTTGTAAATTAATATTAGTTCAAAGATATAGAGCTCAGTAAGTACAAATTTCTTAGTGTTTATTAATGGCAAATGAAAAAGATATATGTTATGAAATAAATACTGGTTTAACCTTTCCCTATTCATTCTACATGTGAAGCTATATATATATTATATAAATATATACATAATCTTACTAGGCATTTAATTTGCTAAGTTCTTAAAATTAATTCTATTTGTTCTAGTTGAAGCTGACTTCAAAACTGGGATTTCCAGAGAATTCCTAACTGATGGTAAAACTGCTTAAAAGTCATATTTATATAGTATGATCATTAGTATTTGAAATTCTGATCCTGACCATAGAAGGACATACATTTATTTTTTCTGTTTTAGCAACTGTATCAAAATGTAATAAATTAATAAAGAATAAAAGTAAAATTTAGAACAAATATTTTTATACATTTTAGAGTTCCAGGTATTCATTTGTATTGATGTGAAAAAAACGTGGGCATAGTGTGGTTGAAATAATAAAAATAAAAGTGTCAAGAACAGTTTTCTGTTTTTCAAGACTTAAATAGGAAACAATTACATGGGTTTCATTAAGTTTAATAATATCCTGATGGATAGAGAAAAATTGGAATCAAATTCTTTATGAAATTATTGGCAAATTACACTATTATACTAGAATTCATGGCTTTTGTCTTGATGAATTATACTTAAGGGGATAGAAAAGAAGACTTTCTTTAAAATAAGATATAGCGCATAAAACGGCATGTTTGTGAATGGCAGACCGCATGGTGGCAGCAGTGCCGAACAAGAGGTGGATCACCTGCAGAAGAATGAGAAGCAGGAAAAGAGAGAAAATGGTTTGGGAAAAGAAAATCTTCAAGGATGTGGCATTTCCCACTGACATCTCCCACTACCCTCCAGTATCGAGGTGTCACCTCCTCCCACATCCCAACCATGCCATAAAGTCATGAGGACTTCAGTAAATTAATCCATTGATGTAGTCAAGTACCAATGACTAAATATCTTCCCAATAATTTTATCTGTCACCTTGTGAGTAATACGGTATTAGCTCAGAAGACTTCTGGACGATACCTCATATGCAAACCACAGACTTGTTTATTTGCTTGACTCAGTGTGTGCATGCGTGTGTGTGTGTGTGTGTGTGTGTGTGTGTGTGTGTGGTAGAAGTACACCCATGTGTTCCTTGTGCTCTCATGAAGGTCACAGAATGACATTGGTGTCTAGTACTATCACCCTCTGCCTTATCATATTCAGAAGGTCATTAAAGAAACAGGAAGTTGCTTCAGTGTGGTGGTGCAGCCGGTCACGTCCCGTGCGTGGTCACTCCGCAAAGATGCCTGAGGAAACCCAGACCCAAGACCAACCCATGGAGGAGGAGGAGGTTGAGACTTTCGCCTTTCAGGCAGAAATCGCCCAGTTGATGTCCTTGATCATCAATACTTTCTATTCAAACAAAGAGATCTTTCTGAGGGAGCTGATTTCAAATTCATCAGATGCTCTGGACAAAATCAGATACGAGAGTCTGACGGACCCTAGTAAACTAGACTCTGGGAAGGAGCTGCACATTAATCTTATTCCCAACAAACAAGATCGAACCCTTACTATTGTGGATACAGGAATTGGAATGACCAAGGCTGACCTGATCAATAACCTTGGTACTATTGCCAAGTCTGGTACCAAAGCCTTTATGGAGGCTTTGCAGGCTGGTGCAGATATCTCTATGATTGGCCAGTTTGGTGTTGGTTTTTACTCTGCATATTTGGTTGCTGAGAAAGTGACTGTGATCACCAAACATAATGATGATGAGCAGTATGCCTGGGAATCCTCAGCAGGGGGCTCATTCACAGTGAGGACTGACACAGGTGAACCAATGGGCCGTGGAACAAAGGTTATCTTACACCTGAAAGAAGACCAAACCGAGTATTTGGAGGAACGGAGAATAAAGGAGATTGTAAAGAAACATTCTCAGTTTATTGGCTACCCCATCACTCTCTTCGTGGAGAAGGAACGTGATAAGGAAGTCAGTGATGATGAAGCTGAAGAAAAAGAAGATAAAGAGGAAGAGAAAGAAAAAGAAGAAAAGGAGTCAGAGGACAAGCCTGAAATAGAAGATGTTGGTTCTGATGAAGAAGAAGAAAAGAAAGATGGTGACAAGAAGAAGAAGAAGATAAGAGAAAAGTACATTGATCAAGAAGAACTCAACAAAACAAAGCCTATTTGGACCAGAAATCCTGATGACATTACTAATGAAGAATATGGAGAATTTTACAAGAGCTTAACCAACGATTGGGAAGAACATTTGGCAGTGAAGCATTTTTCTGTTGAAGGACAATTGGAGTTCCGGGCCCTTCTTTTTGTCCCAAGACGTGCTCCTTTTGATCTGTTTGAAAACAGAAAGAAAAAGAACAACATCAAGTTGTATGTGCGCAGAGTTTTCATCATGGATAACTGTGAGGAGTTAATCCCTGAGTATCTGAATTTCATTAGAGGAGTGGTGGATTCTGAGGATCTTCCTCTAAATATTTCCCGTGAAATGTTGCAGCAAAGCAAAATTTTGAAAGTTATCAGAAAGAATTTGGTCAAGAAATGTTTAGAACTATTTACTGAACTGGCAGAAGATAAAGAAAACTACAAAAAGTTTTATGAGCAGTTCTCAAAAAATATAAAGCTTGGAATTCATGAAGACTCTCAAAATCGGAAGAAGCTTTCAGAGCTGTTGCGGTACTACACATCTGCTTCTGGAGATGAGATGGTTTCTCTCAAGGACTATTGCACCAGAATGAAGGAAAACCAGAAGCACATCTACTTTATCACAGGTGAGACCAAGGACCAAGTTGCTAACTCGGCCTTTGTGGAACGTCTCCGAAAGCATGGCTTAGAAGTAATCTATATGATTGAGCCCATTGATGAGTATTGTGTGCAACAGCTGAAGGAATTTGAGGGTAAGACCTTGGTGTCAGTTACCAAAGAAGGACTGGAACTCCCAGAAGATGAAGAGGAGAAAAAGAAACAGGAAGAGAAAAAGACAAAATTTGAAAACCTCTGCAAAATTATGAAAGATATTTTGGAGAAAAAGGTTGAAAAGGTGGTTGTATCAAACCGACTGGTGACATCCCCATGCTGTATTGTCACGAGCACATACGGCTGGACAGCAAACATGGAGAGAATCATGAAAGCTCAAGCCCTCAGAGACAACTCAACAATGGGTTACATGGCAGCAAAGAAGCACCTGGAGATAAACCCTGATCACTCCATTATTGAAACCCTACGGCAAAAGGCGGAGGCTGACAAGAATGACAAGTCTGTGAAGGATCTGGTCATCTTGCTGTATGAAACTGCACTCCTGTCTTCTGGCTTTAGTCTGGAAGATCCCAGACACATGCTAACAGGATCTACAGGATGATCAAGCTTGGTCTAGGTATTGATGAAGATGATCCTACTGTGGATGATACCAGTGCTGCTGTAACTGAAGAGATGCCACCCCTGGAAGGAGATGACGACACATCGCGCATGGAAGAAGTAGACTAAACTTCACCAGAACTTTGACGCTTACCTTCATTCCTTCTCTGATAATATATTTTCCAGGATTTTTGTTTATTTTTGTTAACGTTTAAAACATCTGTGTGGCATGTAAACTAAGGGGAAGATAAAAATTTCTTTCTACTTGTGATACTGTGATACTATAGGTTTAATTCAACAGGTTGGTAGAACGTTTGTTGTAAGACGTAATGTAACCTATTAACTGTGGTCTGAAGTGTTTAGCTGTTCAGAAGCTGGATTCCTTAGTAGACCAAATAATTTGTCACTTGGGAGTATTCTGAGATTTAGCTTCATGTTTAAAAGGAAAAAAATTAAGATGGCTTAAGTTTCATCTTAAAATTTTTCATCCCCTGTAGTCATTCTGCATGTTGTAGTCTTAGAAGAACAAAAGCTAAAACAGAAGAATTCCCCATGTGGCTTGTTTTCCAAAGTACCGAGAACAAAAACCCTATGCTTCCCTAGGTCTTGTAACCCTTCAAGTCTGAATGGAAATATAGTGCTTGGTCATATTCTACTTTAAAAGATAAATACAGATGAGATAAAAAAAAAAAAAAAAAAAAAAAAAAGAAACAGGAACTAGCCCGGGGACCATTAAGTAGCATCCATAGTATTGGAGTTACAGACATCTTAATGCCACATTAGCATTCCTATCTAAGTGCCGGATTATGACTTCTGGTCTTCAGGCTTATGTAGCAAATGCTCTCATGTACAGAGCTCTATCTCTAGATTCCCATAGTGTTTAAATCTAAAAAGAGTTTTATGTAGACTGGGCACATGATCATGGATTTCCATAAAAGTTATCAAATTTGAGCTGGGATGTGGTGGTACACACCTTTAATCTCAGCACTTGGGAGGCAGAGGCAGGCAGATCTCTGTGAGTTCCAGCCAGCCTGGTCTACAAAGAGATTCCTAGGCCAGTGAAGGCTGTCACACAGAAAAATCCTGTCTCGAAAACTAGAAAAAAAAATTGATGTTGGTGTATGATAGGAAGACTAAACATACCAAACAGAACAAATATATTGTGTATTTATCCACAATCCACAGTAAAAGTATAGGATTTTCATACAAGAGAAAAAGAAACATCATCCACTTCTAGTAAAGAGCAGCCTTTTATTTTGTATCTGCCTTAAACTGTTTATACATTTCAAACTCATAGTCAAATCCAAAGCTTTGAGGATTGTAATTCCCATTAAGTATTTAATAAATTATTCAAAGATTTTTATTACTAAATTTCAGATTATTCAAATAAATAAGGATAAATGTGAGGCCTCATACATGGCTTGTATTAGAAAACTTACCTGCTTCCATAGTCATCTGATTACTTACCCTTGAAATACATTGAATCATCTAGAATATTGGTATGAAATATCTCAGAAACAGACCTAATGCTGATGAACCAAAAATAGAACTTTTTTTTTTTTAAGTGAAAGAAGTGTGTAGTATTTGGCAACTACTGAGGCTGTAATGACTGTGTGCCGAAAGTGTGTGTGTGGAGGGGTATATAACATATTTTCCTTGTTAGTCAGGGGGCTCAAAGTTTGAAGACTAAAATCTACACCACTGAGACAAGTTATGATTTTAAGACTTAACTGTTATTAATGAAGAGAACTGAAGCTAGTGCCTTCCAACTCCAATCCTCTCTTTACTCTAATTCAGTAATGATGATCTTCAGTCTATTCCACATCTCCACTGTCCCTGCAGCCATTTCCTGATCTCCCTGAGCCATATTCTGTCACTGTTATCACTTTAAACTTCCTAGCTTAGAGGAATTTTAAAGCTCAGGCCCTTTTTTTTTTTTTTTCATACACATATATTTGCTTCAGAAGATTTCAGGCATTTATTTTATATTAAGTGAATGGCAGAAAATGGGCCCATCTTGCTGAATGTAGAATTACAGAAAATCTCTGACCAGAGAGACAAAAAGAGAACAGAGAACAAGATTGTTGGTGTTCTCACAATACAGGCACGTTCAATCAGACTCACTCCACCTGAGTTCATGTAATTATGTTATATAGTCTTCAGATAGCTGCAGACTTTAGTAACTCTTGAGAAATATTTGCATGCCAAGCACATCTAGAGAAAACACTGGATGAATTTCAAGTATTTAATCTGAAATTTGGAGTTTTATACAACTTAAACAAGAAAAATTCATTTTCCTATAGCATAAAGAAGAAAAAGTTGGCCCGGCGGTGGTGGCACACACCTTTAATCCCAGCACTTGGGAGGCAGAGCCAGGCAGATCTCTGTGAGTTCGAGGCCAGTCTGGGCTACCAAGTGATTTCCAGGAAAGGCGCAAAGCTGCACAGTGAAACCCTGTCTTGAAAAAAACAAAAAAATAATAAAAGAAGGAAAAGTTGCAACTACATTTATAAATAGACTGTAATGTTTGAGAATTGGTAAATCATTTAAAGAAATGGCTGTCCATAGGAATAACCAAAATAAAAATTATTATTCCTGTGATTTGCTTGAATTTGCTCATTTTTATGGCTACATAAAATGGAATCGTGTGATAAATGGATGTATTTGCAAATATCTTACCTCTCATTGCCAAAAATACATATTTAATTGTCATTTACTTTTGCATACCAATTGCCTTGGAAAAAATAAATTAATAAATAAACAAATGAACATAAAATTTTTATCCAGAAATACATACGTTTACAACAATATGACGAGCCATTTGTAAATCTGTAGATTATGGATATCTTGTTTATCAACTTAGCAAGAGTCTGCTAGAATGAGTGGAGAGTAATAAAAGTTTTAGAAGGAATAAGTAATCTAAGGCTTATGAAAGACTTAGGGTAGTATATTGCATATAATATTAATCACGTATGTAGCTAGAATACACTGTAATAGTTTTATTCATGTAAGGTGTTTATACTGTTTCTCAAGTGTATTGTGTACCTGTGTTTGTTTATGTTCCCAACAACACAGATATGGACTATGTGAGATCTGCTGACAATGGGACTGGCTTAAGTATTCTTTCCAAGCACTCACTAGCTGATGCATGCAGCTTACATCTAATGCACACCACTTCGTTTTAGTGCAAGGTTGTTTACTCTTTGTTTCTTCCATCTACCTGCTATGTATGCTTGGAATGAATTGATTGCACTACTGTTTTATATTCCCTTACCTTTTGCTTCATTTTGCTTTCTACTCTTACTGTGCTCTCTTCTGGCAATAATTTTACAATCTTTTGTCTTCAAAAGTTAAATATATTCAACTTTATATTTAACAGGAACAAAACATTGTTAAGAGTGAGAATAAAAAACAAGAGGCTCCTTATCTGATTTCTAGTCTATATTCATACATGGAATTTCTAAGCTCTTCTTAGCGAACCATTTATTAAAGTTGAATATTGGTTTCTCTTCAGCAAGTTTACAATGAAAGATGGGTCAATATTCATGCATTACTATATTAAGTTGGAATACAATCAACAGATCAATTACTTCAAATGAAAAAAAAAGTAGTGAAGAAGAAGAAGTTAATCATTTACTTTCGTGCAAAATCTCAAATACATGTTAGGATCAATGATAGTTCCTTACATTTCTAAAGCTAACAATTACTGACTGTGCCCCTACGTGAGGATATGTGCTTTACTTAATATATATTTCATGGCCCTAGTGTTTGGTTATTGTTTTATTTCCCTTCCTAATTATAAGTATTCAGAAAATTTGAATTCTATCCAAGTTAAATGCAAAAGAATCAAAATTGTCAGTATTTATCTTATTCTTTTATTTTTTGAATTGACCAAATCCAATGCTTTTAAATTATTTCAATCTCTGAAAAGTGCATAGATGTATGCAATGAATATATCCTTTTAAACATTTATTAACTTTGACAGTTTTTTAATGTATATTTTATATTTACATCATTTTACAGCAGTTCCTTCCCCTATTAGCTGCCCTGCTATAACCTAACACCCTCTAAGCTTCACAACTGTTTTTCTTTAAAACATTATTATTGTCACATATGTATGTATATGTTCTGAGTGCATTGGCCATATGTAGAAGTGTTAAGGTATGACCTCCTGGGATTGAATAACCTATCAGGTATATTGATCATATCTACCACCTATTCTCTCCTTCAACCTCTTTCCCCACCCACAAATCCTCATACACAACTTCATTCCAATTCAAGATCTATTTCTTAAAATCATTTTTATTTTGATATCTCTCACAGACCAATTAGTGCATCCCATATGCACATTGGTATGAAGTCATCCACTGAGGCACAAACTGCTGATAGCCTTCCCCCACCCATCGCCAAAAAATGACCATCCCTCTCCCAGAAGCCATCAAGTACCAATAACTCCTCAGCTTGAGATGTGGTCTGAGGAACTTCTTCCTCCTTGTTGTTTTAAACTGGCTTGACATTGTGCAAATGACCTGCTTGTGACCAGTGCTCTTCTGTGTTTATGCGTCCAACAGCCATATTCTATCGAGAGGAAAGAATTTCACAGTATTCCTTCTCATCCCACATCTTTTTCTTTCCTTCTTTCCTTCTCTCCTCCTTGTGGTGTTTGAGTATGTGCTGGGGAACACTGACATACAGGGCCAGGCACACATGGCTGTTTCTTTCTCAGCACTTTGAACAGTAATGCACCTCTGTCTTAAACATTACCCTCATTCATTTCTCACCCTTCCTTTTATTTTTTGGCTGAAAATATTCTCATCAACAAGTCTTCATCCTACTTTTTGTGTTTTTATTTTGTGTTTGACCCACCAGGTTTAACTGGAGTCCATTGCTAGAGCAGAGACTAGAGGTTATGCTTGAGCAATAGTAATGTAGCCATGGCTACGATGCTAAAGACAATGACAACAGGTTCCTATGGTTTCAATGTACTTCTCAAAGACAGAGAATTAAGCCATGAAAACAGGCCTCTGACTCTTTCCCAGGGCTCTTCCCAGTAGTCTCTCAGCTATCACTCAGCCCACGGCAAACCACCTGGGCAGCATGTCATCTATCCCATTCAATTATCTAAGGGCTTTAAGTGGATGAATTCATTTATTACTAACAGCACACACAGGAAGTGGGTAGATTGCATATTATTTTCTGTCTCCCAAATGAGGTTCATGAGGTTCAAGAACACACCTCAAGCTTCCTTTATGACCTCATGGTAGGAGTGAGATTTTGATTTCTATTGCATTGCTTTCCTTTTCCCAGAAGGTATTAATTGTAAATAGCTTCTTGGTTATGGGTGGAATTTTGTGCCTGGTTCCCTTTCTCGGTGTTGAGATTTTACCTAATTTGAACCTGGGCAGGTTTTGTACATACTGTTGCATATTCTGTGATTTCATGTCTACCAGTACTGTTGTGTCAGGCAAATGTGGCTTTCCTTTTTTGAGGGGTGGGGGTGGAGGTTCGAGACAGGGTTTCTCTGTGTAGCTTTGCGCCTTTCCTGGATCTCGCTCTGTAGACCAGGCTGGCCTCAAATTCACAGAGATCTGCCTGCCTCTGCCTCCCAAGTGCTGGGATTAAAGGCATGTGCCACCACTGCCCAGCTCCTTTTTTTTTCCTCTTCTTTTTTTAACTTTTATTGATTTCACATCATGCATTCTGATCCAACTTATCTAATTATTCCCCAGTCCCCTTGCATCTGCCCTTACAACCTCCCACCCAAAGCAAAACCAAATTTAAAAGAAAAAACAAAATGAAACAAAGAAATGAAATAAAACAAAACAGAGAAAAAAGTAAAAATAAACAAAAAATAATAAATAAATAAATAATTCTTTTTCAAAAAAAAAAAAAAGAAAAGAACCTCTTTATGGAAGCTGTAGAGTGGCCCATTGAGTTACACAGTTTACCCTTTAGTCTATTCATCTTTATTTGTAAGTGTCCATTGCTATGAGTCATTGTTCTGTCTTGAAGCCTCTGGCTTCTGTTATACCACCAATAATGGGCTCTCATTGCGACTTCTCTTGGATATTCTGTTGCTGTCCTGTGTCATGGAGATCCTGCTGTTTTGAATCTGTATGTTCGTCTTCTTCACGAGCTCCAACAGTTAGGAGATGGTGTAGATATTGGAGTGGGCCAACTCATAGCCCTGGTGTGGGGCCTGGGTGGTGGCTGGGTTGGTCAGCCAACCTGCTTTCCCTTGGCTAGCTCACCCAATGCAGCCTGCAACAGGGCTAGTTCTCCTGCTCTCAGGACCTCAGATCCAGGCCAGCCACACTCACACCCCCAGTGCCAGCTCTACTGCTTTGCCCAGGTGAGGGGCATGGCCCTCTCTGCAGATTTTTGTAGGGGAAATGGGGGAATCAATTCTCCTGCTTTCATGGCCTCAGAGCTGTCTCACCTATGTCCCCAACCATAGGGTCAGCTCTAGTATGCTGGCCAGACAGAGGGGAGGGCCTGCTGTCTTGTGTGCTGCAGCTAGTATGGGTCAGAGCTTTCTCTTCCACTCATGTGACCCTGGGGCCAAGCCTCTCACCTGCCCTAGGTGGAAATGTGTGAGTGGGGGAAGGGCATCTTTCTCTCACTCATACCACCACATAGAAGACAAGGTGTGTGTGTGTGGGAGGGGCGGGTGTCAGCTCCCTGCCCTCTGAGTTGGCTCACCTGCCTCCCAGATCATAGGGTCAGCTCTAATGTGCTGCCCAAGTGAGGTACACACCTATGGTGAGGGTCAGGGCCGTCTTTCCTGAGTGCAGGGGCTGAGGGGTCCAGGGACAGTGCCAGCTCTCCTGCTTCAGTATCCAGTGAGGGGCAGGGGCAGCTATCCCAGGGTCTGTGAAGGGCAGGGCTGGCTCAGCACGGCATTGTTCCAATGACCCTCTGTGCTAACACAGGCCATGGATATCATCACAGACCCTGGCTGCATCAGGACCAGGGACCAAAACATGGCCCTAGGCAACAGCTCGGTCCAAATGTTACCGTGTCCTTGGTAGCAGTACAGCGAACTGGTTTAGTATGGCCCTGTGGCAGCATGGCCCTCAGGCACCAACATGAAAATGCTGTTTTCATAGAGTCATTCACTATCTCTGGCTCCTACAATCTTTCTCCACCATCTTTTGCTTCAACATCTTTAATGTCTGAAAGAGAAGGATTCAATAAAGACATTCCTGTTTAGGCATGAATGCTTCAAAGTTTCTCAGTCCCTGCAATTTGTTCAGTTGTGTATATATCAACCACAGTCCAGTACAGGCCCGTGCCCAGGAGGAGTTTGCTATCACTAAACGGGCTCCATGAATTTGTGTGTGCTTGTGTGTGCACCTCCACTTTTTGATTTGATTTGTATCTTTTTTTGTCTAATTGATGTGTATATGTGGATATATGCCAGTATCTATATCTGTATCTATATATTTGATCATATATAGTTTCTCTTCCTTGATTTTTTTTTTTTTTTTGAGAGAAACAGAAGGAACATGAAGCCTGATGGGTAGGGAAATGGGAAAGATCTCGAAGCAGTTAAGGGAGGGAGAAAGAATATAATAAAACTTTACTGCATGAAAATACATTTTTTAATAAAAATAGAAATCTTGACCATTTGTATCAAAGGATCTTTTGCTAATCACTGTAGTTTAGATGCTATCTATTCCAAGTTCATCTCAAAATACTGAAGAATCCTTAACAAAGAAAGAGACTGGATGTTAAAACAGATTTTTTTTTTTTGAGACAGGGTTTCTCTGTGTAGCTTTGCGCCTTTCCTGGAACTCACTTGGTAGCACAGACTGGCCTTGAACTCACAGAGATCCGCCTGGCTCTGCCACCCGAGTGATGGGATTAAAGGCATGCGCCACCACCGCCCAGCAAAAACAGATATTTAAGAATAAAAATAAAATAATTTCCAATTGAGGAAGAATGAGAGAGCAGAAAGGCATAGAGGGTGGAATAGTGTATAGATTTCTACTTCATGTTATGAAGACAATGAGAATGGAGCCATGTAATATTTAGCAAAAGAATAGATAGGTTGGTTTTGGGATTAGAATTCCTGGCTGCCTTTAGTATTTCTATTTCTAACAAATTTAATTGAATAAAATAAAATGAACTCCACCAAAGAAAAACATGAGTTATAGAAGATGAATCAATATAAATGAACTGCCTTTAATATTTAGTTGACCAGTCAAGATTCTGAAAATTCATGATATTATTATTCATCAAGCTAGTTTTAGTTGAGTAACACATTGTTGTGTACATGGAGGTGGGAGTAAGGTATCCTATCTGAAGCTACTGGACAGTCCATGATGAAGAAAAGGAAAAGAGGAAAATTGAGAATTAGCCTGGGCATAAGAGTTAGAATATCAAAATGCAGTGATACCTGCCAGATGTTTTTTAAAGTGTTAGAAATCAATGTATATGAAATCCAAAGAGTTTCCTGGTGAATCCAGCATGTTTAAAATACCCAAAAAGAAAATAAATGCCCACAGCTTGGAAACTTAGGAAAGCAAGTATTTCAATGCAAGTTTAAATGACAAATTGATTTTTGCCTCTAAACACATCCTAGCATGTATATCACCCAATGATTCAACTAACACTGATCAATTAGGCTAGTATGGGGTCATTTCATGCATTCCTTTATAAATGTTATCTATATTTTTCTCCCTGTAACCGGGAAATACCTATCGAATTACACTGCTCTTTTAAAATGAAGGAGCTGAAGATAATAAATAATTTAAAGGATTTATTAAAACTTCATCTGGTATCATAAATACTGCAACATTTTGAATGTCTTTTAAATAAAATATGCATTTTTAAATACAGAAATCTGTGAATTTTAAAAATTCATTTGATAACTAAATTAGTGTTACTATGTGGTTACACAATCATGAAGTTAAAATGAGACTTTTTACATTAAATTAATATTTCACTAAGTATGATAGATATTTAAAATAAAGTAAACAGAACTATTTAATACTTTGAGGAAGACATGTAATGGGGCCCTTTCCCTATGCAAACACATATACACATGTATGAATACCTGCACATATACATATGCTATTATACACACACACACACACACACACACACACACACACACACACACAGAAAAGCACACCACACATAAAACATGCATATGAAAGGTTAAATGAATAAACAAGTAAGATTTTACCATAGTAACACAGGAGGACATCAAGCTTCTAACATATAAGACAATGGAAGACAGTTTAAATCCAAATATCAAATACAACACACATCATATTCAATGAACATTTGTTTGCTAATTCTTTTTAGTACTTATGAAAGAATAAAATCACTTAAGCTCTCCCAGAATATAATAATATTATTAGTGGCTTAATTTATAACATTCCCATAAACCATATGGCAAATTCTGTCATGGAAATTGAACATGAAAAGAAAATGTATCCCTTTGTAAATATAAACATAATCTCATGAGACAGTCATTAAGATGTTGAATCCTTGTGTGTAAAAGGATTCTATACCATGGTCAAGTTGGTTGTGTTTAAGTATCTCTAGTGAGGTACAGCAGAAGTAAAGGAAAATGCTGACAATTAATGTAAAAATGTTACTGAACACATCACTATTTAGCCATTATTGATGTATTTTAATTCTGTATTTCTTCCTTGACAATTTTACACATGTATATAATGTACCTTGGTCATCTGAAAGTAGAAAACAAACTCCTTATATTATAATGTATATTTTTCCTACATGCTAATGTAGGAAATGATGATAATCCAATCAATATTTTTATTTAAAAAATAACATTGTAATCCAGTATTATATAGGAGGTCAAAGATTTGAAGTAAAACTAGGAAAAGAAACATTTATTTGTGCTTTTAAGGAAATACAGAAATTTTGTCTATTCAGTAACAGTAGGAATTAATACATAGTATGTCTTAAACCCTGTAGACTACCAAGGGATGATATTTGTATTTTTTTTTTTTTGTTTTTGTTTTTTGTTTTTCAAGACAGGGTTTCTCTGTGTAGCTTTGCGCCTTTCCTGGAACTCACTTTGGAGACCAGGCTGGCCTCAAACTCACAGAGGTCCACCTGCCTCTGCCTCCCGAGTGCTGGGATTAAAGGCATGCGCCACCACCGCCCGGCGATAATTGTATTGTAAAATATGTATTAACTTTACATAAATACTAGTTAGAATTGCAGTGCATTGTTTTTCAGGTTTTAGAAGGTCTCCTGTTGTAATTACCAGTGTGACATATCAAATGAGGTATGAAGATGCTGTTCAGTTTACAAGACAGAAAAGGGGAGCATTCAGTCCCAAACAGCTGCTTTACTTGGAGAATTAGAACCTAAAATGCGAATATGCTGCAGACATACGAGCTGACATTGTTGTGGTCAGAGGACATACAGGAATGCTTCCTGGACCATGGTATTTAGCAGAAACTCTTGCTACCTGGGGATGTGAATCTGGAATCTTACCTGTGCCATCAAAGTAGTTATGAATTCAGTACTCCTCAACTCTTAATGATTGGGAGGAAAGTAAATGAAAAGGAAATACCTCTATAACACAAATAAAATACTTAAGAAAAGAAAAAGTGAAATATAAGGAATTTCAGTTATATTGCAGAACACAGCATCAGTTGTCTATATATTGCTATATATTATTCAGTAAGAATAACAAAGGTAAGTTTTTAATTTATAAAAATCATAACATTATTCATTTGACTTTGTATACTTTAACAGACAGTTCTGATTCTACTTGAAAATTCTCAAAGTCTACTAAGCATTAAATATAGACTGAGAAGTTTAGAGTTAAAATAAATTACATATCAGAGTATATAATAAAATGGTAAAGGAGATTTTTTTCAAGTTAATATATTCAGATAAATATACAAAGTGCTATGCATCAATAAAAATAACAGGCAGAACAATAGAACTAATGTATATCTTTTAAAATCCAATTCGGTTGCATGGAACACTTACATTTGGCCTCCATTTTACATAGTGTCAATCAGGAAACTCAGAGCTTCACTGTACAGCATTGACTTAGGTGGCTGAAGGAAGTATACGAGGAAATGGTCAGAAGCCTTCCTCCTAGGAAAAGCATTGAGCCTGAATAGAGAATTTTGAGTGTTTCTAACATTTCATGTCTTAACACAGAAGTTTGTTGCCTGTGTGTTTCCTTTCAGAGTATTTGTTTTATACCATCTGCTTCCCCCACCTCTCATCCCCCAACTCCCTCTCCCCCTCCCCCTCCCCCCACCCCCGGTATCAAGTAAAAGTATGAGCAAACCAATGAGAGGAGTGACTATAAAGAAGTGGAAGTAGGCAGTCCCTAGACTAGTCAAATAATGGGGTAAAAAGCTATTTGGTGATCATAACCATAAGTGAAACAGACAGCTGCACTGTCCAATCTAAATACAGAAAACCATATAAGATAAAACTAATTTTATTCTGATGCCTGTACAACCCATTTTTGTTTGACCTATGATTTCTGAATGTCAATGGGGGTATGATAGATAATTGGATCAAAAAATAAAGACACAGAATTAAGTAATACAACATCTTAATAATCATAAAATAAGTTTCTTAAAATAGAAATCTAAAATGCATACATTTAATAATATGAGCTACTTTTTTTTAACCACCTTCTTTTCTCTTGGCAAAAAGAAAAGTGAAATAATACATGATGATAGATTACCAGAAGATAATAATTGCATTGTAAAATATTTATTAACTTTATTTTCAGCTGGGTTAGGGAATATGCTACTAAACTTAATTTGACCTAGAAACTAAACACTATAATAGTCCCAACAGCCCCAATTAGTTGGAAGAACTGAACTTTCACTATGCAACCTTCAAATCGCCTCTTTGAGTTCATTCTTTGCCGCTAACTCTTGCTGCTTTCCCAAGTGTCTCATGTGTCTCATTTCCTATTGTTAATGAAACAACTCAATCAACAAAGCTGGCTTGTACGTGAGCAGATTTAGGTTGAGGCAGAATTAAAATCCAATCATGGCCCTAAGCATAATTATGTTCATTTTTTAAAATGAACATTGTATTATCTAGTAATCCACTCATCTTTTGGCTCTTAGAAAAATTACATAATTATACATATATATTTTCAAAATTAATAGCTTTGTAGAAAATGTTAATATACTACGTTCAGTTCTTTTATTTTATAGCTTAAGCTTTAGAACTGCATGTACCTAAATCATGGCAATTTTGTAGTTATGTGATGGGTCCAATTTTCTCTTTATATATGCATATAAATGCAAATTCACATACATAGCAAACACATATATAGAAATTTTCAGCTGATAAAAAGTTACATAAATTAAAATTTCTTACCTGTTTTTTCCTATGATCAACAAATATGTGAATACTAAATGAAAACACATCATTAGAATCAAAGAATGTTAAACAAACTTCTAGGGTGCTTTCAATCACCCAACTTCTTACTTATTGAAAATTAAAAAAACACAATAGCAACCGAATGTTGCCCTATTTTATAGTTTTATCTTTACAATAAATTTATAAATGTATTCATGCATTCATCCCTTTAAGATCATATATATTCACTTGTGCATTGATATATTCACTTAGGTACTCATATAGTCATACATTCAGTTATATTTGATTGCCACTATACCCTGGAGCTTTAAACAGCCTCATGTAGAAATAAAGTCATGTTCAAAGCCAGTGAATTCATTCTACTCAATGATGAAGACAAAAAGGAAATAAGTTACATTATAAATTATAGCATAACCTGTTTTTTATTATAAAAGGGTGTATATAGATATATAATTAATAAATTTAAGAATGATTTTATTAATTGTCTTAGCTCTTTACCATTAAATAAAATCTTTTCACATAAGTAAAGTCAATGAATATATATTCTATGTGTGTTTGGAACCTAATCATGACAGACAGTTCTGAGTTCCATGGTCCTTACTGGTCCTCAAAATTCAAAATTCCTAAAATCTGAGGCATCTATTTTCAAAACTCTTAACAAATCAAATTGCTGAGAAACAATTCTAGAAAATAATAACATAAAAAATAAAAGACACCATTTTAAAAGAGAGTTATTTAAGGAACATAAATAACAGAATGTTCCTGAGGCCATCCTAAACAATAAAACACACAGCAATATAAATGTTTTAGAGATTAACCATTCAGATATACTGACAATCGTCACCAATGGAACATGTATACAAATGTGTAATAGGGATACATGAGGAGAATTATCTGGTATGAGAAGTTCTGCAACAAGTCATTTGGCAAGATCCAAATCCCAAGATGTCTATAGCAGATTCAGTCCAAATGCAATCTCAAAATCAGGAAAGAAAATGATGACATGTTATTTGAGGATCAAATCCTGAGCACCTCAGGAAAATACTTCTCTTAAATCCTGCAGTCCACAGACCATCAATTATGGAGTCATGACCAAATCAGCAGTCAAAAACTTCCAACTTGAGAGACAGGCCCCTTCATCTCCTATTCACGACCTCTGACTCTCCCCAGCATTAGATGATGTGCCTGTCCTTACAGGATGCATATCTTTCTTACATAGTTCAGTCAGACACACACATCAAACTCATAGACTCATCCCAAATGACATTTTATCAGGTTACTAGGTACCAAGTTCTACCTAACATGAGACTATTGTCCTTCATACAACTAAAATTTTTGTCATAATGTATTCAGAATTTGTATGTCTCCCTTCTGTTATTCTGTACAATTTAAGGATTTTGGACTCTAGTTTTTTTGTTTTGTTTTGTTTTTTCTTTCAACTTTCAAGACAATGTCTTGCATATTGTGTCACTGTGGATATGACCAGCATCGGCAATGAGAACAGACACATAGTATGAGTGAAAAGGAGATGGGGTACCTGTCGGAGCCTGCCGACAGTCAGCTGGGTAGCTGGGTAGAGGCATGTGGATTGTAGAGACAATGAACAAGACAGAAAAGAGTCGAGAGGTCTGCCGGTCAATGCCAGACAGCCCCGATTTTATTTCACAGCCAATTTATTTACAGTTTTGAAGGACAGAGCTAGAACAATGCACAGTCCAGGCATTCAACCACTGTCTATCCTGCCTTGCATCGAGGAGCAGGCAGTTTCATTTTCTATCTCCATGTACCTCAGGCTGGCATCAGCAGCCTGCATCTAGCTAGATAGTGTGTTCCTTCCTGTGGGCCAATCAGGACTTTCTCACCGGAGCAAGCAAGCTTGAAATCTATTGGCTCACAATAGATCAGATTCAAACGGGAAACTGAGTCAGATGTGAACTCTCACATCTACCATACTCAGAAACTACGAAGACATTTGGCATGAAGTCTATAGCAGCTTCTAGAATCATTTAATACTTTAGAGATACAGCAATCCCTCACCACATAGTTTTTAATAAATTAGCACTGAACTGAAATAAAAGTATAAGAAAGTCCAATTTTCCTGTTTCTCTAAAATGATCATGTAAATATTTTCTGGAGTATTTAATATGGTTTATCTATTAAATTTAATAATATTAGTAACACTATGTAATATACAACAATATTAATAAATAAAATCAATATTAAATATGATTTATCTATTAAACATAAAAATAAAAAGTGCAAGTTCTTTATTTTAATGATGTTTAAAATCCACAATAATGAAATTGTGGTGAGTAATCTATAAAGATATAGATTTCTTTTTATTTTTTTATTTTATATAAGAGATTTTCTAGTCATTTTACGTATCAGCCACGAATTCCTCTGTCCTCCCCCTCCCCACCCCCCAGCTTTCCCCCCAATCCACCCCTCACTTCCACCTCCTCCAAGGCAAGGTCTTCCCTGGGGAGTCAGCCCAGCCTGGTACATCCAATTGAGGCACGTCCATTTTTCTCCTCCTTGCACCAAGGCTGAGCAAAGTGTCTCAGCATAGGCCCTAGGTTCCAAAAAGCCGGCTCATGCATCAAGGACAGGTCCAGGACCCACTGCCTGGGGGCCTCCTAAAATGTGGTACATATACACAATAAAGTACTACTCAGCAGAGAAAAACAATGACATCATGAGGTTTGCAGGCAAATGGATGGAACTAAAAAGTATCATCGAGTGAGGTAACCCAGACTCAGAAAGACAAACTTGGTATGTACTCACTCAGAAGTGGATACTAAATGTGAAACAAAGGATAACCAGACTGCAATTGACAACTCCAGGGAGGCTACCTAGTAAAGAGGACCCTAAGAAAGACACAGGGATCTCCCGGTGACAAAGAAATGGATGAGAACTACATGAGAAAATTGGAGGTAGGGAGGGGGCACAATGGAGGGCAAGGGTCTGGGGAAAGAGAGCTTAGAGGAGTGGGAGATCCCAGCTGGATACAGATTCTTTTGAGACTGCCTCAATCCTGATCCTCAAAACTGTTTACTTTCAGCCTTTTAAGAAGTAGAGAAACTTAGAAGAAACTCATTGATGTTGTATTTCAAAGGTTCAGTGGCTTTGATAATCAATAACTTATTTAAAAGGCCATGTTCTGTTTATTATTTCAAAACCCCTATTTCCATACATTATCAAACCATTTCTGATATTTTCATATGTGATTGTAGATAATTTTTCACAAAATTCATCAACTAATATAATATTTATGATGGTAAATGTTGTTTTTCATTGCATTAGGTAATAATGTAGGTCCTTTCTAGAATGCATGGCATAGTTAATATAAGACATATAGTGTTATTTAATTATGAAAAATCAGTGGTCTTTCACTTATGCATCAGAACTATACAAGACTCCTTTTGGCTTAAGTTTTTTTTTTTTTTTCTTTTCAAGTTTAGGCACATCATAGGAACAACTTAGCATTTATTTAATATTTCCCTGATTTGAAAAAAAATTGGATTCTTTAACATTATAATCATAATGTGTTTGTTGTAAACAATCAGTAGCAGCTGTATAACCTAATGAAAATTTTCTTTTCAAATATCATTCTCTAAACATCACAGTGTTTAAGTTTGAACTTCTTATAGATGTGAGAGGATAAAATTCATATTCTGAACACTTGTGTAGCAGTACAGAGTCCATCCGCTCAGACAAAGAATCACAGCACATCACTAAAGATCCCCCATGTCTTACTTTTCAGTTCGTAGGAATATAAGTGTATGGAATAACTCTTGATAGTTATTTCAAGAAAATGGGGTTTTTAAACTCCACGCCTTAGCTACTAAAATGGAAAATATTAGAATTTTTCTCAAAAAGTACAAAAGCACTGAAGACCTAACAGAACAACTAGATTATAACTCAACCTTTCAGATGCCTGTACATAGTGGTTTGTTCTTTCAGGGTGAAAGAAAATTTGACATCTGTGATCTCAGCTCTATATTTTCAGGACAGAAAAAAAATTTAAAGGAAAATCAAATGTCTCTTTTCCAATTATTTTTCTGTTATTGGATTCCTGTCCCTTGAAGTTAATAAAAAAAATAAGTATGGCCAGCGTGTCTCATGGATTACTACTCAAAACTCAAATATGACAGCACCACTTGGAAGCATAAATACTAGAGTTTGAACTTTTGAACTGAAGTGTGATATTAAATCACAGAAAGAAATTAAATATTCTTTGCATAATGACAGATCAACCAGTATAGACAAATATTTTAGAGCTAAGATTCAATGATACATTTTTGGAAAATAATGAGAGGAAAGTTTTTAGCTTTTCAATTCCGAGTCCTACAAGGGGCACAGAGTATATTCATAGATGGCTTCTCCGTTCATCAGGAGGAGGGAGTCAGCCTTCCTAATATGAATCATGAGCGAACATAGCTGATTGTTATGGGTTTTATAATCTTAATCCAGTTCACCAACACCACTAATGGTCATTAAGTGAATTTTTTTCCTAAGGTACCTTGCATATGAAGCTTTTAAAATAAGCATGAGTGCAGGGCCATGTTCGGGCTACCCCACACTAGCTCAAAAACACCTCTTATATGCTTCTCTCCCCTCCTCTTGGTTCTAGGATATCAACATTAGCTGTAATAAGAGTTAATGGGAAAATACTCCAGTTCAAAAGAAACACTTGCTGCTATACATCCTCACAACACTGCAGTTGTGCTGGGAATGGACCTTTCTACCCGCCTCAGAAAGAATTAAACCTTGAATACATAGTAGGCAAAGGAGATATAGCCCACTTGATAAATTTCTTGCTTTGCGAACACATGGAACTGACTTCAGACATAATCTATATAGAAACAAGGCATCAGGCCAGATAGATGGCTCATCTGGTAAAGGTGCATGCTGCCAAGCATGAAGATGTGAGCAGGACCCCTGCATCCATGAGAGCACACAGAGACAGCCAGAGAGACCCAAGTCCAGAAAGTTGACCTCTAAATTTCACGTGAGAACTTCACACATGGCCAAACTGCACTGTCCTACCCCCAAAAATAAATAATATTTCAGATAAGAAAAGCTTAGACATGTAGGCAGGCTCATGGAATTTTAGCTTAAGAGAGAAAGAGATAGACACATGGCTGTTTCTCACTCTCTAGCCATTTGAGCCTAATCCGGAAGTTCCAGGTGGATGAGAAACCTTGTATCAAAAGACAAGTTGAACAGACTGTAAGGAACAACATTGAGATTAACTGTTGGCCTCGATATACACTTGCACAGACCAGTGTGCCTGCACACATATGTATTCACACACGTGCACATATAATCAGATATGTAGGTGATGAACAAGCTGAAAATTAGAGGGTCACCATGAGAATAGATCAGGAATTAAAACAGCAGGAATCTCCAGTTACCCTACTTATCGAAGACTGAGAGAAAGGGGCACTACTGACTCATAAAACTTCACACAAAATTTCAGATCATCTGGTGGATACCAGGGTCACATAGGCATGTCGAGGCAGGGTTGTTTGCAGCAGAGGACACAGTAGAACCTACCGGTATTTAGGGTAACATCAAGAAAGGCAGACAGAAAATGAACTAACAGATGTCTTCTCTTCTTCATCTCATATTGTTTCACGAGTGTCTTTCATCAGCTGAATCTATTCGAAAACCAGTTTCCAAATGGACTTATGAAAAGTACGTTTTTTCAGATGCCAGCTTTCTACTCTCTACACCAATACTCTCATTCTTTTTACATAAAAGCAGATCAAGGAGTAGAGTGAGAAACTGATCTAAAAGATTACCGTATCATTGGTATGCAAACCTTGAAAAAGATTCAGAAAGGAATAGTGAGTATACACCACGAGGCATGTGAGTTGACATGGAATGGTGGCCTTAGGAACCATGTCCACATAAATATATATCTAACTGCTCAAGTCTGCTTTTGTTTGTATTTCCTGTTAGCTGAGCCCAGTGAGCACTTCTCCCACTTTAACAGCAGGAAGTATTCTGAGTCCAGCTTTGTGCTTAGCTCCCTTTGTTTAGAGACACAATGTAGCAGCTGGATGCTAGTGAGTTGGGGACTTTCTGAGTCACAGTTTCCCCTTTATAAACTCATATTGCCAAAACAAATTTGTCAAATCTTTCTTTGGTCAATTTCCACCAGCTGATTTAGAGTTAACAGACATTTTTTGTTTTGTTTATATCTCCCCAGGAATGTCATGGGACTTGATTATACTGAGATAGTCAAAATGTGGACAAATGGCATAAATTTTCAAATATACTGTTTCTAATTAACTGACTAATCTTGACTCAGTTTGTGTTTTTAAATTTAATATCTATGAAAATCACTTTTGTCTATAATATTTATATATGTATTGCATTTAATCATGTAATCAATTGCTATTAGAGGTGAATAAAATATGTAAGTGCACTCACAAAAGACAAAAATCTTACCCTGAGTTCAATCTCTGAAATTAATATATTTTATAATATATACAATAATGTGAATGGTTTTGAGTGCACGGGGTACAGTAGGGTATAATATTACAGAAATTTATGTTGTTGTGACAATAATGCTAGTATTAAATTTTCATTGTTACACATGCTTAAAGGTTTGTATAGCTGACTTGAAAGACAATAAAAGGAGAATTGTCGTGTGATTTGCTGGTTGGTAAGGGGAAGGTGGGGACTGCACTTGCTGTCCCCTGAATGTATCCTCCCGTCCATTGTTTGCTTTCTGGCATCCATGTGGTGCAGTTGTCTTAGGTGACTTGACCTACACACAGCAAGAAAAGGAATCCACACATCATATTCCAGAGCGGCCAAAGAAAATGCCTTTGTTAACCTTTTTGTTAAGGTAAAAAAATAAAATAAAAGCATGGATTTACTTTGTCTCTGCTTAGGTTGCTAGCTTGAGGAATGAAGAAGAGAATCATTCTGTGGTAAATATTTCCAAAGCATAAGTGTTCCTGCTTGAAAAAGCCATGTGTCTGCATATCAAGAGCGACATAGTGCTCACGTGCTGTTTTCTCTGAACTTTTTTCTCTAAGTACTTAACACCCAAGCTACTTTTCCTTCTTTTATATGTAACTAAAATACAGTTTACATGAAATACGACCATTTTCCTTAGCTAATGTATGATAATCCTAACACTAACCACTGCTTCACATTTTACTTTAGTTTGATGTTGTACGTGAATATATAAACTAGCACTTTCATTTTATGTAATTCCTTGCTGATTGTATAGACATTTGTTCATATGTCTACAGGCACATATAGTCATGTACTTCACAGTTTAATAAGTTTAATCTACACATTCTAGCCTCATGGACGACGTGGAATGTGTTACAAGTAAAACTGAAAACTATCATTCTGAAATCCAGTGCAGTAGTAACTTAACCGCTCAAATGACTGCCTCCTTGGAACAAGACAATTAACCATTACGTCCAATGAAACTGCCATGGGGATTTAGGAGGTAAAGTGTAATTAACTAAATTAGAAGTAATAAAAATGCCACACTTAAACAGTAGCAAGATTGTACAGAGACTTGATATACTATGGTGGTTTGTGGTCCATTTGAACTCCTACATACAATTAAAAGACATTTCCTCTGAAAAACGTCAAGGGATTTTTATCAGGGAACACTACCGCTGCTTGCCAACTCTTTTCCTAATGAGCATTAAAACGCCTATGTTGTGCAAGTGCCAGTTGGCCCGATTTCGTTTTCAGGCAGGTGGCTGATGTCACGCTCATGTCATTCCTATCTGATAATAGCACAAAGTCACATTGTCCTTTCAGTCTAATACCAGAAATAAATTTGCAATCCTATATGTCTCTGGTGTGTCCAAGGAAAATAACATATTCAGTTATCTATTTAAATAGTAAGAGATAAGAATCTTAATGGAGATTTAATAAAACACACATGTATTATCTCATTATTCCTAAGAGTAATAATTACATAATTAAATCCTTTGCATTACAGATTTTTAATTAATATTAAGAACATCTAAAAAATAAAAAAAAAATCTAAAATTAAAATGTTTGGAGTGTCACGGCTCTATTTTAAAAGTTGTCCAAAGAAAATGCCAAAAAAATAAAAGGAAAAAAAAAAAGAAAGTGCCAAAAAAAATTTGTCCTGAAGTTTTAAACATATGACATATTCTAAAGCAGAGTAATATCATTTATATGTTTATATGTTAGACAAACTAGCAAAAAGAAATGCAGGAAATGATTATAACACAAACAGATAAAGGAATTTAAACAATTTCTCATTGTCAAATATTTTATACACATAAGTAAAGACAAAGTTTTGAGGAACTTATATTGTTTAAAATATGAACTATTTCCCCAAAAGTAAAAGTCTACTGTACTGACAATGTACATCAACAACAAAGTGTGTTCCTAAACAAAGACATTTATACCTGATTGACAAAGCAGTGAGCTAATCATTGAATACACCACAGTAATGCTGATTCCATAATAAATTAAAAGAATAAACTTTTACTATTCAAAGGGCTTATAACATATGGAACCTAAGACTGTAAGAAAATGAATATGTTTTTGTTGTAGGTGAGGTTTTGTTTGTATTCATGTACCATGTCTTTTTTATTGACTATTTATTTAATCTCCATTTGATTTTAATTGTATGAACTATCAGGCCAGTTATACCACATACAAAAGTATCTTTCATTTATTTATTTATTTCTGAAATGTTCCTTTGTTGTTGTCATAGTTGTTATAGTCATTCCCATATAACTCTTCCCAAATAGATGTTAAAGTCTGATATAATCATAAATTGTAATCCAGTAATAGGTTTATTGACTTGGTATTTTAAAAAGTGACCACTTTCTATATACTCTGTGGAATGATCCATGACAGTCATATTTTTAGTCTTGGCTATATGACTTTGTAAATATATAGTGAGGCAAAGCAAAAGAATCAACAACAAGTAATGGATCAAGAGCAAAACATTTTCAAATTTGGTGCTAAATATCCAGAAGAAATTGACTGGAGAGCCTCTCTATGTCAGCTAGCTGGAGTTCTCAATAGGGATATTTCTAGGCAGAGCATAGTGTCCACTGATGTGAGGTTTTAATCACTCTCTTCATCCCTGGTCTTACAATCACCTAAACCTCTTTTCCTTTCTTTATATTTTGAGACTATAATATAATTACAATATGCCCCCTTCTCTTTATATCATCAAACACTCTGGTACACCCTACTTTGATCTCTTTCAAATTTATGGATGTCATATGCATACACACAGCTGCACAAGGCCACACAGCTACACAGCTACACAGCCACACACACACACACACACACACACACACACACACACACACACACACATATATATTCAGGCAGGTGGCTGATGTCACGCTCATGTCATTCCTATCTGATAATAGCACAAAGTCACATTGTCCTTTCAGTCTAATACCAGAAATAAATTTGCAATCCTATATGTCTCTGGTGTGTCCAAGGAAAATAACATATTCAGTTATCTATTTAAATAGTAAGAGATAAGAATCTTAATGGAGATTTAATAAAACACACATGTATTATCTCATTATTCCTAAGAGTACACACACACACACACACACACACACACACACACACACACACACACATATATATATATATATATATATATATATATATATATATATCCTAAATAAAACCTACTCAATTTGTGTATGTTGTATGTTGTATGTATGTTTCTGGGCCACTTGATATTGGATAACCAAGTGATATGATCTTCCCTAGGGAAAATTTTTTTCTCCCCCCCAGATTCCTTGGATGCCTGCAGGGTAGATTGTGGTGGTATTCTAATTGTACTGAAATGTGATTTTGATTATATGTTAATAAATAAAGTTGCCCAGGGGTCAGAGCTATTAGAACCATAGCAAGATTGTGGCGGTGGTGGCACACGCCTTTAATCGCAGCACTTGATAAAAGAGCTAGGTAGATCTCTGTGTGTTCAGGGATACAGCCAGCATTGGAGACATATACCTTTAAGACCTGGGGGGCTGTACATATAGACAGTGACGAGGCAGTCACGTGTTTGTGCTGTGGATATCACTCTATATAAATAAAACACTGATGGCCGTGACCAGGCAGGAAGTATAGGCGGGACAAAGAGAGAGGAGAATTGGGGAAACAGGAAGAAGGAGGAGAGAGACTGCAGCCACCGCCAGGAGAAGAGCATGTAGAGACGCCGGTAAGCCACCAGCCACGTGGCAAGCTATAGATTTATAAAAATGGGTTAATTTAAGATAAAAGAACAGTTAGCAAGAAACCTGCCATGGCCATACAGTTTATAAGTGATATAAGCGTCTGAGTGATTATTTTATAAGTGGATTGTGGGACTGCGGGGCTTGGGGAACCTGGAGAGAAGCCCTCCAGCAACAAATGGCGCCCAACGTGGGGCACGAACCCACGACCCTGAGATTAAGAGTCTCATGCTCTACCGACTGAGCTAGCCTCCAAAGCATACATTTTGATTGGGTGTGGTTTTCCATATAATGAAAGCTATTCCTTTAAAATAGTAATAGCATCTCATAGATCAGGCCAATTATGTTTTATATGGACCCAAGAATCATATACAAAGCCACACTTTTTTTTTTAAATGTGTGAGCTTAATAAATGGGTAACAAGTAAAAGCAAAAGAATAAATGAGTAGCAAGTAGATAAGTGATAGCTATCTAAATGGATAGATGATAGATAGGTAGATAGATAGATAGATAGATAGATAAATAAATAGATAGATAGATGATCAATTGATAGCAAAACATCACATTGGCACTCAATACGTCCATCCTAAATAAACTGGGAAAGTCCTTTATAGAAACTACCTGGAGTTTCCAATAGATAAAGTTCCAAACAAGGCAGTGTGTCCTCTGGGTAATCCTTCCAGAAAAATAATAAATAAAAGCAGAAAGGTAACATTGTCTAATTGAGTGCTCATGGCATCCACTAGAAACCAATTCGGAAAATCCTGGTAGTGAGCTTGAGTTTCTAGTTGATCTTCCTTCCCTTTGATGAGCTTTCCAAGGCTGCATTTTCAGTGTCTCTTTTGGACTGCAGGCACTGTTTAATCATGGGATAAATAATAGTAACCTCCGCTGGAAATATTTTACTTTCTCATTCTTGTATGATGTATCATGCTTCTACTCCTGAAGCATTTTGTTATTATATCTTTCCTGTTACAGAGTTGAGGGGGCAAGCCCATTCTCACAAGAGGGTTCTGGGGGATTCTTTTAGAAAAGTCAAACACACTTATTAAATCTGAAACAGATGCAAGGTGGGGCAGGGTAGGGGTCTGGACTACATTTTGAAAGCCAGCTTGTTTACCAATATAATATAAATTTATATATTGGTTTTTCGAGACAGGGTTTCTCTGTGTAGCTTTGTACCTCACCTGGATCTCACTTTGTAGACCAGGCTGGCCCCAAACTCACAGAGATCAGCCTGCCTCTGCCTCCTGAGTGCTGGGATTAAAGGCGTGCAGCACCACCGCCTGGCATATACTGTATATTTTCTAAATACATGAATTAGTCTATCAATATTATCCCAGAATGATTTAAAAGTAGAAATTGTATCAACCTATTAGGACCTATTAAAAGCAGGCAAATTAACAAGCCTTCAAAAAATAATGTTATAGGGAAAGAATTAATATTTTTTCTAAAATAAATATCATTGGAACAGAAATTGCAGCAGATATGGTATTGCAAAGCTGAAATTTCAAGTTAAAGGCTTTGTTCTCAACAAAGCACATTTCACAGGATTATGTCTGTGGAGGTTGAAAGTTTTACTTATAGAATTACAGACAAGGAAAAGACTCCTCCAGTCATTCTACTTTTTTAGAAAGACATATCTCCATTAACTCAAGTCTATTTACTTCTCTACAGAAATGTGAAAGTTTATGGTCTTTTCCAGGTTGTATCATTTATTCTTCTGTAATCCTAAAGCTTGTTGCATCAAAGATCCTACATATGAGACAAATTACTAGTCATTAATCTACATTCATTTGCCAGTTTTTACCTGCCTTGCTGTAGCATAAAGTTAAAATTATCAAATTTTTATTCAGATGAATTTATGGAACAATTGTAAGTTATACTCCTAACAGAGCATGTACCATGACCACATTGTATATTTGAAATGTTTGAGTAAATAAATTTAAGACTGTTTGAGAGTCATTAATGGTCAATTGGAAAATTACTCTGCTTAAGCAGGTAAACACTCAAAGATATTTATTTGGGGTTTCAAATAAAAGCAAGGAAATGTAACAGTTTCAGTCACCTGTATTGAAAATGACTAAGCTATGAAATGTAAAAGTATAATTCACATAATATTTTATAAAGTACCAAAGAACAACCAATTTACTAAAAGCATAGGATTCACTAATTTATTTCTTAATGTTTTTAGGAAAGTTTACAAGTGGCAAATGTCTGGTCTCCAAATTCAGGCAATTTTTATAGCATACCAATATTCTGAGCAAGTTTCTATTGACATATGTCAGCACAGATTGTATTGGAGTATCTTGTACCTAGTTTCCTGGTGCATATTTTCATATATAACTGAAATATAACCCTATGAATTTAAAATTTGCAAGTGAGTATTGCATGCTAAGATTTTTATGTACTATTCCTTTGCTTCAGTGACACTGAGAAGTTACTGCCCTCTGATCTTACATGTAAAAATATTGACATGAAAAATATCTAGCCCTTTATAATGTGTATAATTTGAGCACATATATTTATCTCTAAAATCCCCATCACCTACAAATGTAGCATTTAAATTATTCATACCCATAAACATTCAGAGCATGGAGCCCTAGTGCACCATTAAGAAAACAAATGCTACTTTCTTGGCATTTTTTGAATATAACTTTATGAACAAATTATTTTACATATGCTGAAAAAGTAGTTCTCATTCAAGATTCATCACTAATATGAGTTCTAAAATTTAAAGAAATATAGTTGGCTTTTTAACTAAGAAAATCATTTATATGTGTTGTTCTTTTATTTTAAAAGCAATGTTCTTTCTGCAGAAAGTATATTTTATAAAGCAAGTACATTATTGAAACCAGCTGAGCTGAACACTGTGAAAGTTATCATAACATAATTACCTTAAATTTAAATCTAGCAAACATGAAAGTAATTTCCAAGAATAACACATTAACAAAGATTGGATGTAACCTGCTGCATGAAGTAATACTGTTTACCATTTCACTTATGGACACACTCTACAATATGTATGTAGAATGTGTATGCACATTTTTATTTATGTCCATTTATTGTGTAATGGATTTTAAGGGTTTTACCTAAGATTACACAATATCTGAGGGGGTAAATTTAAAAAGGGACAATCAAAATATAAAATGTGATAATTTACTAAATAATTACTTAAGTAATAAGCATTAGAGAAGGGCTAGCAAGCTGGGCTAATAAGATGTTAGGGAAATTGAAAGGCATAAGATATTCCAACATAATGTTTAAAGTATGAGAAAATATAGGGGTTAACAGAAAATATAGGAAACAAAGCTGCTAATAGAGTATGCAAACAATACATGGCATCATTTGTTTTTCAATGCATCAATAGAATACTGAGTTTTCTTTAATACACCAAGAAACTTTAGGAAGCCAGTAGAAATCAGAGAATGTGAATAGACAATGGATACCAACTCTGAGACAGAGCATTTGTGTTCATGTCTTGCTTTTATTCCTTTAAAATTATTTGATTGCAGGGAGCTACTTGAGTTCTGTCAGTTTCCATATCTTGATTTGAGAAGTAGGATTTCTTAAGTCTGTATATACACATAGTATTTTTGGTTATTATCTGTCATGTTTTGTTAAAATATAAAATATAATATTTTAATGCCTCGGGTTTTTTTCTGATTTACAATGAAAACTTGCAAGGAGAGAATTTCAGTGCTGATATATACAATGAAAAAATGTTTAGTCTTGTCTTCTGAGGCTTTGATATCATGAAAGCTTCCAGCTTTGCTTCTATTAGTAGAGTGTGCCGAATATTTAAACATAAGAATTACAGAAGATAGCGAGAAATGAGGGACAAATGCTACCAAGGATTTTTTTTTTTTTTTTTTTTTTTTTTTTTTTTTTTTTTTGGTTTTTCGAGACAGGGTTTCTCTGTGTAGCTTTGTGCCTTTCCTGGAACTCACTTGGTAGCCCAGGCTGGCCTCGAACTCACAGAGATCCGCCTGGCTCTACCTCCCGAGTGCTGGGATTAAAGGCGTGCGCCACCACCACCCGGCTTCTATCAAGGATTCTTGAGAAAGCCACAAATCATCAGTTTATTTTACAGTTGATCTTAGACAACAGGCTGAGAAACAATATCATTTTATACTTACTTATGCATAATCACTATATGTACACACTCATATATACATGCATACACATACATGTATATATACTTGCATATGTATATATATGTGTGTGTGTGTGCCTATGTGTGTGTGTGTGTGTGTGTGTGTGTGTGTGTGTGTGTGTGTATACAGTACTCCCACAAAAGCCATATACTATCTTTTAAAAACTCCAGTACTAGGAATAAAAAACCTCCATTTGAATTTTTATTAGGATAGTCCAAGTGACTGCTCAAATAATATAGGCTATTTCTATTGACCTTGTTTGCTTCTAAGAGGTTCAACATTAGTGTTAGTACCTACTAAGAGTAATTAGCACACACTGGACAGAAGAGTCATATTATTTGAACTGGACTTGGACCAGTGGCCTTCTTCCTGCATTCCAGCTTTTTCTCATGGTACAAGAAGTTAACTTCATAAGCTGCCATCAAGGAAAGCAATCAATAGTTCCACCCAGCTGTGAAGCCTATGAACATTAACAATTACCACCCTGGCAAGATCACTAAAATTGAAATAGTGGCATTCATGTCTTGGCAGCTAATAACTCTTCTACTCAATATGAGGGAAACCGTGCCTGGTTTTAGAAACTTAGTAGCTACTCAGGGTTAGAGAGTTTGTGAATGTAAAAGGGGGCCTATTCACTATTTTACAAGGTCAGCCTAATTTATAACTGCAATTTAAAACATATCCTTACACTTACAGATACATGTATCTCTCACTCCTCATCAAAGAAGCTTCAATTTACGACAACTGGAAATCATCACAGAAAGCTAAAACCAGTCACAATGCCAAGATGAATGGTTCATGGGTAGCCACGCTCCAATGGATACATCTATGACACAATTTCTGTGCCTAAAGTTCAGGGAATATAACAGAAAAGGGGGCAGAGAGACCGAAAGAGCCAGACATTGAGGAAGTCAGTTATGAGAGTGAGTCTCCTAGAAATGACAAGAAATCTACACCCCTGCTATCTCAACAATTCGGCTATTTAAGCAAGACATGAAAATGATGTTATTAATAGGCATGGCAATGCTGTGCAATAAGTCTCAGAGTAGCACCACTTCTAGGCAAAGAACTATAGGGAATCATTGACTACTGAGAAAGGAATGAGACCCCAAGTGTGCTACCAAAAAAAAGTAGTCAGCCATAAAACCATATACACACAAGTGACACTAAATTAAATCAGTTTGTTTCGTGTGTGTGTGTGTGTGTGTGTGTGTATAATAATCAATGAAAATTTAGGAGGGAGTACATTGGCATGGGAAGAATAGGAGGGAGGGGTAAAATGAATGTGTTGGGGAGAAAAGGAAAGGAGAGAAATATGTACTTATATTTTGATTTTAAAAATTATTAAATAATGAAACATGAATAAAAGAGAGAGAAGCAAGATTTGTTTTGAAAATTATCCTCTCAGGTGTTAACACAAGTTTTATCAAATAAAAATAATTTTTTGTGAATATCAATATGAATTTCAATGTCCACATATACAAATACATAAAATAGGTGAATAGTTAGTTGCTTTATAGTCACAAGTATGATATCCAGGTTATTTTATGTCTTGAAAGACCATGTCTGTAACCTAAGAGCACTATATAGAAATGATGATTTGTTTCTGAAAATAAAAAATTTAATGTCAAGTATTGAAATAGGAATTATACCCCAATTGCTATATATGGAGAAATAATTACAATATTAATTTCAGGATTATAGCAGCAACTGTGGGAAAGATACTGTATTTTATTATCTTGAACATATTCTAGTTGTTCAAGCAAATAAAACTCAGTGTCCAGATTTCTCTATAGAATAACATTAAAAATAAAGGACACTTTTTCTTTCAGTCACTAGAATTTTGTATATACACACATACACATATAAGTAAACATGAAATATGTGATTTCAAAGGGAAACTCATCGATCAGTTTTAACCTGGGGGAGTACTTATATTAATGGTTTCAAATCATTTTCTAAGCTGATTACAATTCTAAACACAAAATAATAAAGACCATATATGTAATAAAGCATGAAATAAATAAAACAACTGACAAAATACATACATGCACTTCTTTAAATGCCCTTGACAGAAGAAAATTCAGATAAATAAACTTCAATGAAACTAGCATAGAAAATAGGGAAGCAGAAAGATTCTAGACTCCAGGAATGGTCTCATCATGGAGCTTGTCCTTATCAGAAGGGTGGTTCCCTGAGATCTGATGGGAGGGATTTGATAGAGACATCCCATTTAGGGCTGAGTTTTCCAAGGTCTCTCATGTTCTACATAATGTATGACTGTGGATCTCTATATTTGTTCCCATCTGCTTCAGGAGGAAGCAATAAGATCTCTGAATCTTGTGCCTTATCTTGAAGTTTTTTCTTTTTCTTTTTTTTTTTTTTTTCTTTTTTTTTGGTTTTTTCGAGACAGGGTTTCTCTGTGTAGCTTTTCGCCTTTCCTGGGACTCACTTGGTAGCCCAGGCTGGCCTTGAACTCATAGAGATCTACCTGGCTCTGCCTCCCTAGTGCCGGGATTAAAGGCGTGAGCCACCACCGCCCAGCTGAAGTTTTTTTCTAATGTTTTTTGTTTTGTCTAACTCCAAAGCTAGAGTTTTTTGTTATATCTTTTATATTTCATTTTGCTATATTAAAAAAATGATTGAATGAAAACCTAGACACTAAGATAAAAGTTAACAACAGAACTGTGAAGTATACCCCCTGAGAGAAGGAAAGTCAATTTTCTCCATTATGGTGACACTGGGTATATCAAATACTCCAGGACAATCCTCATGTTCAAGAGTGGTTGACCAACACATAAAGGACTCCACATTTATTTTTGTGTGTGGTTTTATTTGGCTATAGTTTGGTGGATTTTATTTTTGGGGACTGTGGTTTTTATTTCGTTTTCCTGTGTTGTTTTGTTTTTGGTATTGGATGTTTGTTTGTTTTGAGGAAGAACTTAAAGTTGGGTAGGTAGTAAGGATGAGAGGGTCTGGGAGGATTTGGGGGAGGGGAAATATGATATATGATCAAAATATATTTGAATTTAAGTTGTTTTCAATAACAAAAAAGAAATGTGGTGTATTTGGCCTATGTATGAGCAGATTCAGCTGACCATCTTTAAAAATGTTACCAGAGTGAACAGGTTGAGCATCAATTTCTGAAACTCCTGAAATTTACCATTGGCAGTAATGGAACCAAAGGGAAGAAGTTCCCCCCTGCCCCAGAGAAACTGGTGAACCAGACCTTTCAGAAACATTTAAACATTAAAATATCTAAAACTAGAGAGAATGTGTGATATGAGTAAAAAGCTTGAAAGCAAAAGTTTTCAAATTAGATAAAAAATAAGAGCAAACTAATGGATTATGATTAAAAACACATTTTAAATGATAACCCATAAAGCTTAAAGATGAAAGCGTGGTGAAAATATAGCAAGTTAACTGCAAGCTAAAAGAAGCTAGAGAGGTTACCTTGATATCAAAGACTGTAGGCTTTTGTAAAGGACACTGCCAAGGACAAACAGATTGTTTTATAATGATAAAGGGAGCAATTGAGTGGGAGGAACAACTAATCACAAAGGTGGATGGACCTATAACAAACACCTGAAGTGCACCAAGCATGAACTGAATCCATAAGAAGACGTAGACAAATCTACAGCCACAGCCAGAGATTTCAACATGACTGTCTCAGAAATTGATGGAAACGATAGTCAGTAAATATATTGGATACTAGAGCAAAATATACTTGACTGGATTTAAGTTTATAGAGAATGTCACCTAGAAAGACCATAAATAACTCCTATGCTCCTCCACACTGGACAGTTACTAAGATCGACTACTTACTTGGAAATAAAACTGCTATCAATAAATTTCAAAAATTGTAAGTCATAAAACATTTTCTCTGAAAACAAAGGAAGTAGATGAGTAATCAATATCAGAAAGATATTTACAAAATCCCGAGTGTTTGAGAATTAAACAACAAAGATTAAGTCATATTAGTTTACTTAGGATGCCAAAAAAGTGTCAAAAGGCTGGTAGCATTAAAGCAATATTTCAACAGATTTGCCTGCTTCTCACGTGTAGATGAATCTTTCTGACTGGAATCTCATATGATGTTTAACCCATATACATGTGTTCTTGGATCTCTGCACGCATACTTCTCTTTTCTTGCAAGGACTAGAGCTGGATTGAATCAGTACCAAAATGTCATTTACCCTAAAAGGCCCCCTTAAGTTTTATTTCCAAATGACAGCCATAGTATGAGATAAGAGGCTTTAAGACATTAATAAATAAAATTTAAGGGAACCCAATTCAGTCCATAAGTACATACATAAAACTAAACCAGCAAATCAAGATTAACAGTGTTTTAAAAGAATGGAAATATAAATAAGGTTAATCAAAACTCTTAGGAAATTACTTCAGCAATAGTTAAGAAAGGACTTCTGGTACTAGATACCCAAATTAGAGGGAAACCTGGACAAATTATGTTTCTACGTTAAAATCAAAGAAAGGGAAAGGGAGATTAGTTCTACTTTCAGATTTTATTTTACTTCTGCCTGAATAACTAAGATTAAAAAAACAAATGGCAACAAATATGGCATAAATGTGTGGACAGGGAAAACTGTATCTGCTGCTGTAAGAAGAGCTACTGCAGCAGTCACTATGGAAATAAGTGTGGAAAATCTTCAAATACTTCTAACCTGGAACTCAGCTATACCAGTCCTTTGTTTGTGCTCAAATAAATATGTATCTTCATTACAGAGATTCTTTCTCAGGCATGCTTACTAGTGCTTTATGCATGGTAACTAGGAAATGGAAGCATTCTAAATGTCCAATTGAAGAATGTACCAAGAAAAGGTGGCACATACACGGAATGGAATTTTATTCAGTGGTAAAAATAATATCATGAAGTTAGAAGGTAATGGTTGAAGCTGGAGTACTATTGTAATGAGGGAGGTAACCAGATCGTGAAAGACAACCACCACACAATCTTTATTTTTAGTATGTGCATGGGTGTTTTGTCTACATGTTACCCTGTACACCACTTGCATATCTCGTGCCCTCAGAGACCTGGAAAGGGCATCAGATATCCTGAAACTGAAAGTACAGAGGGTTGTGAGCCACTGTGTGAGTGCTGAAAATTGAATCCAGGTTCCCTGAGTGAGCAGCTAGCTCTTTTGTTAACCACTGAGCCATTTCTCCAGACTTCGAAAGTTATTTCTTTATTTGTCGATCCTAGCTCCTAATCTTTACATCTGGGTGTGTAATAGCAGTAGTTAGATAAATAGAAAAGGATCTTGTCGGGGAGGGAGTCCTAGAGAGGGGTAGCTAGACACAGGTACTATGAAAGGAAAAGAATGGGTGTTGGTGTTCTCCCTCATAACCAACCCATAGGCTATCTTAAAAAAAAAAATCAGTGCAAGCTATGGAGTTCTTACCTTCCAGTTGTGTGTGAAGGTTTCCAAAGCCTCCATAAACAATGCACACCATTGTCACTGATTTTGGGTGCCCGTGAGAACTTTAGGGTAAGATCCTATTGCTTAAGACAACACAAATTTTGATCACAGGACCTGGAAGGCCAGTACACAAGAGGTTTGAAGGTGGTTTGTAAGCCACCTTGGGAGAAACATTATCAACTGGATTCAGTGGGTTGTATAAACATATGTATAGATATATAACATGTAATTTATGTAATACCTACAGAAGTCATTAATTTTAAAGGAGATTATGGGGATAAAAGGGAGTAAGTTGGAGAGTGCAAGGGAGGTAGAAATGATGTAAATACAGTGTATGAAATTCTCAAATATTAAGATTAAAATTTAAAAAAGAAAATCTAAAAGATAATATGTGCAAAAATATTCATAGAAGCTATATTTGTATTAGAAAAAATCTTAAAACAACCCAAAGATCATAAAATGAGTTCAAGTGTTATAATTTATGTGAATATATACATTCATAACACACACATATGTGCATATAGATAGAATTGAATGTCATAAACAAAAATGAATAAACTTTATAAATATAAATAAAAATATGCTTAAAATAAATAAGAATGAAAGTATCTCAAACAAAGGCTGAAGAGATTGTTCATTTGGTAAATTCACCAGCCTGAGGATCTGAGTTTGGCTTTCCAGTGCCAATATACTACAAATTTGTGTGCAGCATCAGGGTGCAACATTATATAATTATATATATATATATATATATATATATATATATATATATATATATATAATTTTTAAATTTAAATATATTTTAATCATATTCTCTCTCTTTCTTTCTCTCTCTCAAGTCCTTCTAGATCCTCTCCCCCTTTCTACCCACCAAATTTAAATTCTTTCTCAAGAAACAAACAAAACCCAATACAACAACAAAAAATCCCAAACCAAATAAACAAAATAAAACCACGCCCACCAAAAAGTCCCACCAAACTATATACAAACAAAAGCACCCACACAAAAATACAAAGTCCACTATATGTTGTTCACCTACTCGTGAACATGAGGCCTGTCCTGGTGTAATTGATACACCCAGTGTCTCTGTATTGGAGAAAACTGATTTTAACTCTTTCCATTTTCATGAAATTCTAAACTATGTAAACATGACTTGATGCAAAAATTGAAAGTACTCTATCAACAAGAACTAGATTTAGGATAAGATTTAGAAGACATGACAAATTGAAAAGTTCAAAACTATGTCAAAACTTGTCAAATGTTACACTGTAGAGTATGTTATTATTATTGTTGTTGTTAATTATTTTTCCTTTTATTGAAAATAGATTTTTTTCTCACTCAGTCTATCCTAATTACAGTTTTCCATCCCTGTACTCTTCCCATTTCCTCCCACCTATGCTCCCCCCTGGATCCACTCCCTTTCTGTCTCTCATTAGGAAAAAAACAGGCTTCTAAGAGATAAAAACCAAACAACAAAAGTAAAGATAATGTGATACAGCAAAAACCATCATACTGAGGCAGGACAAGGCAACCCAACAGAAGGAAAAGATTCCCAAGAGTGGGCACAAGAATCAGAGACCTACTTGATCGCACACTCAGGAGTCCCATAACAGTACTAGGCTGAAAGCTAAAGATATATGTAGTAGACCTGATACAGAACTGTATGGTCCCTGAGCTTGCTGTTTCAGTCTCGGTGGGTTCATATGAGCTTTGCTCAGTTGATCCAAATGGCCTTGTTCTCCTCATGTCCTCCATCCCCATGGGGTCATACACTCTTTTTGTCAATTGTACTTCAATACACAGGATGTTAAAAATGAAAATTCCTTTGTCACAGATAAAGAGCCTGACCAAAAAAACAATATTCTTTTTTTGGGTGGAGGGGGCGGGCGGGTGGGTTCGAGACAGGGTTTCTCTGTGTAGGGAGGGGCAGTTCGAGACAGGGTTTCTCTGTGTAGTTTTGCGCCTTTCCTGGAACTCACTTGGTAGTCCAGGCTGGCCTTGAACTCACAGTGATCCGCCCGGCTCTGCCTCTCCAGTGCTGGGATTAAAGGTGTGCGCCACCACCGCCCGGCCAAAAAACAATATTCTAAGGGAACTATTCTATTTGTTCAAAAATTTAAGTGAAAACAAAACAGTTGAAGCTCTCTGTGGTAAGATGTGGAGTTGAGAATTATTGAACAGGAATATAAGAGTACATTATGAATTAGCTGTTTCTGTTTAATGTTCTATATAGAATTTGGTGTAGTTTCTACACTGATAAAAATCATTTATTTCGCCGGGCGGTGGTGGCGCACGCCTTTAATCCCAGCACTCGGGAGGCAGAGGCAGGTGGATCTCTGAGAGTTCGAGGCCAGTCTGGTCTACAAAGTGAGTTCCAGGAAAGGCTCAAAGCTACACAGAGAAACCCTATCTCGAAAACCAAAAAAACAAACAAAAATAAATAAATAAATAAATAACACACATTTATTTCTAAATTTAAGAATACTGGAATTTTGCATATTTATACAATTGTATTAAATGTAAGATAAGCAAATATTGAAATAATTGTATAATGAACAGATGAGAATATTTAGGGTCATATGCTCGTTTAGTATCTGCAGCTAACTTTTTTATTTTATTAAAGGTAAGATTATTAGCTAAATCATTTTAAAGCATCTTTAATGTTTCATCTTTCCTTCTACTGTGTGTGTGCGTGTGTAAAACAACAATTAATTGTAGAAGACGTCATAGATTTGACAGTGAGTTGAGAGACATGGGACAAGGAGAATGAGGAGGTACAAATGATATAAATACACCTCATGATAAAATATTCAATAACTAAATCATTTTAAAAGTTAAGTAGTATTGATTAGGTGGGTACAGGGTTGGATAGGTATTGAAGCAACTTTTGATACTGTTAATTTTGGGTATGTGAAAGGTAATTGCATGATTTATTTCAATATTGTAAATGATTAAAATTTTAAGGTAAAATACCAAGGTACTTGGAGCTCACGGACTCTGGACTGACAGCTGGGGAACCTGCAAGGGACTGAACTAGACCCTTTGAAGATGGGTGACAGTTGTGTGGCTTGATATGTTTGTGGGCCCCCTGGCTGTGGGATCAAGACTTATCCCTAGTGCATGAACTGGCTTTTTGGAGCCCATTCCTTATGTAGGGATACCTTGTTCAGCCTTGATGCAGTGGGGAGGGGCTTAGTCCTGCCTCAATTTGGTATGGCAGCCTGTGATGACTCCCCAAGGGAGGTCTTACCCACTATGAGGAGTGAATGGGTGGGGTGGGGTGGAGAAGATGTAGAGGCAGGGGATCAGAAGGGGAGAAAGCAGGGTTGGTATGTAAAATGAAAAAAGTAATTAATTAATTTAACAAAACAACAACAAAAATAAACAAGCAAGAAAAAAATAAACTCTTTCCTTGAATGAGGCGAGGTTAACACACCAAAATTTCTAAAAGTAAAAGTGTATATAATGTATGTATGAACTCACAAAGATTGTCACAGTATGTACAGGGTCGGTACAGGTCTGGGCCACGTGACATTCCCGTGATGAGAGGAGCAGCAGACACCAGCCTCCATACATAACCTAGAAGCTATCTCCAATTGTTAATGGCTCACAAGGGAAAAATTTGCTTTCTCCAGTGGATCAATGAGTATATGAACCACACACTTCAGTGCAAGACACCCCATATCTAGCAGTAGACGGTCAACACAAAATGAACTTAACAGTGTTTTTGTCTGACACTGCTTTCTCGAGATTTTTTTCTTACTTTACAGATCTTTTGCTCATATACCATAGTTTTGTTTGCATGGATTTTCTGTGTGTGAGAATGTGTAGTCTCACCACCTGTGTTTCTTTGTTTCTTGTGCTTTTCCCTTGGCTCTCTCTTTTTTTTTTTATTTGTGATTTTGTTTTATCTTTTACTGTTTTGGATGATTTTATTTTATTATTATAATTATTTTAACTAGAGAGATGGCTCAGCCATCAAAGGTTAGGCTCACAACAAAAAATTATTTTTTTAGATAACTGTTTGTTTTCTTATAAGAGAGTAAAAAAGGGGTGTGGATTGGGGTGGTTGCGGAGGTGCAGAGGGTCTGGGGAGAGTTGGGGGAAAGGAAAAATAACTGGGATATATTATATGTAAAACAATCTATATTCAATAATAAAAGGACATGTAGACATCTGAACAAGTCTGAAGTCTAACAAACTTCTTATTAATAACATAAATTGGTAATACACTAAATTTTTTCTGATAAATTGCAATGTACAGTATGTTATGGGATAGGTATTTCATCTACAATCTTGTGGAGCATAAACATTGATCAGGTAACTGCGTGATCTTTAATGAAGGTACTATTCCCAACAACTTTAGATTTAAAGGAATCCAAATTTGTACCTACTGTCTTTATTTAAGGAAACTTTATATCTACACAAAAAACATAATAAATTATACTAACAAAATACTTTCAAGAAAGAATTACATTTAAAATTTTAGCAAAGGTATGATTCTATTTGTATGATGTTAAGACACAACAAAAGCCAGCCTGCTACTTCAAAGATCCACAGTGAGTGTTTACACGGAGGAGGAAGGATATAATGGTGATTAACACATGAAGCAGGTTTGTGGTGCCATGTTGTGGTTCTTGACCTTTGAGCGTTTACCCAAACATGTTTATTTTATAATAACTTCAAAACTGAAAGAAGAGCAACATGATGAGGCAGGAGGAAAGGGTGAGGGGAGGGTAAGGAAGAAAATGTAAGGAAAAAGAGAGAAACTGATACTGAGTGACTAAAAAGATAACTAGGAATGAATCCAGCCATGTTGCTCAGAGTAGCAAATAGTCAAGGGGAAGCTCAAGACTATATTACAGTTATACACTAATGGTGACCAAAACCCGAGGCATCTGTGATTTAAAAAAAAAAAAAAAAAGAATGGAAATTGAAAGCAGTATTTACAGTAATCCACACAGAACACAGAATTGCACTGGGGAAATGGAAATCATATGGATGGGATGCTGGAGTAAAACAATGTAGTCGATTTCACGACATAACCTATAGTGTTTTATGCTCTTTGGTTGAAATACTGAATGTTGACTAAAATGTTCAATGGTCAAAATATGCTGCAAATGTGTGTCAAATGCCACAGTAACATGAGCAGTACATCATTTGCTTCTTAAAGGGGTCCAAAAAGTTACGTCAAATTATGTTCATACTATAGACATGGAACCTGAGGCTTAGAGAGTTTAAATTACATGCATAGAACTTGCAAGTCATAATTTGGAGTCTTGCTCATATTAATAACTCTATTGTATAATATCACTTATTCCAAAATTCTATCAAATTTGAAAATATTATATATATATGTGTACATATGCATATATGTATTTGTATAACATAAATCTACCATTATTGAATTGGTAAAATTAAATTTTGGTACATATGTACAATATTATACTTTAAACAAGCTTTAACAAGAGGCAATAAGATAAAAAATAATTGTCATTACCTTCTTATAAAAAAAAGTCAATAGAAAGTAAATATTTACCACACAGAAGCTTTTCATTGAGTTGCATCTGGAAATAGATATTCCATGTGTCCCAGAGTCTCTGCTTTCTTGTTGACTTTCTGTTCCAATGTACTTTAAAAGTTACTTTCATTATCAGGAGTTTGTTTTTTGGAATGACAGGCATTATTGACATTTATGTTACATTACTGCCCTCTAGTGAGTATTTTTAGTTTCTACATTTCAACTGAAAAGACCATTGTGAATTTCATAAATTAATAGATGGCAGGTATTGATAAAATGACTATGATGATTATAATATATATTTCAAAATTGGATGATAAATTCAACCTTAATTAGCAAAGGTGTTATATAACTTTTATATGATTTCATGTGGAAACACTCTTACTTATCTTTGCAATGTAATTTTGTTTTTAATATAGACATACAAAGTGTTAGCCTAAAAATTACAAAAGGCTTCTCCTAAATAGCTAAAATTTTAAAATTAGACTTTAAAGATATTAAAATAATGATTCTTTATTATTTTTAGTGGATCTATAAATAGTTAATTGCTACAAAGTACAAATTTTGGTCAATATTTATATAAAATTATGCAATATTATGTAATGTATTCTAGGCTCTATAAAGGAAAATAGTTTTAGGGAAATAGTAACGAGGATGGGTCACACAATTTTCACTAAAGAATATTTGTCCCATTATGGCTATTAATAAAATATGACGCTTTTCTTACCAAAACCAATAATAAGGTGTTTGACCTCATGAAGTATTTGAACTGATTGTGTCAGTTATGTATATCATTTTAAATCTCATAAATATCCAATAATATTTATTTAATATACTCAAGTGTGAAATATATACATTGTATATATCATTGTTATATGTCACAAAGTGGCACTGTGTGAAATGATGTCCTTTAAACAAATCATGCTAAAAGAAAGTAACATATGGAATTATTTAACATGCTTATAGAATTTAGTAAGTCAGTGCATATTCTTCTGAAATTTTAATGTAAATATTTCAATATTACCTTCAAATTCTCAACCAAATATTCATAATCAATAGGTCTTTACTAATGATTGATGTCGATAGGAACTTAACCCTCATATTTATTAATAATGTTAATATTCTTTTGGGGATAAAAAAATCAGTGTCAGTCAGATGGTCATGGCACATGCCTTTAATTCCAGCACTCAGGAGGAAGAGGTAGGTGGATCTCTGATTCCTTGGCCAGCCTTGTCTACAGAGCAAGTGCCAGAGAAATAAGGAGAAAAAGAACAAAGGTAAGAAAGAAAGAAAGAGAGAAAGAAAAAAGAAAGAAAGAAAGAAAGAAAGAAAGAAAGAAAGAAAGAAAGAAAGAAAGAAAGAAAAGAGGGAGGGAGAGAGGGAAAGGGAAGGGAAGGAAAGGAAAGAAGGAAGGAAGAAAGAAGGAAGGAAGAAGGAATCAATAACATTTGCAAATCCATTTTAACATTTTCATATTGTTTATGACAAATAGTATTAGTTACTTTTGGAAAAGTGCTCTCAAACTGTAAATAAAATAATTTCTGTAAGGTATAAATTGAATTTAGGTTGTGGTTAAATTAAATTGAAACGTTGTTTGGAATGAAGAAATTCTGAATAGTGTAGTACAAATAGTAAACATAGAAAGAGAAAGGAAAAATAAACAAATAAGGCATCAATAAGAAAAACAGAAGCAAGTGTACATTAGAAAAAGAAAAAAGAAGAAGCTTTGAACATTTAACCATAAGAGTGTCTTTACATTTTCTATTAAAACTGTGCATTAGTTACTGCTGCTTAGCTATGACCATATACCTGAACGGACAACATAGAAGAGGCATGGTTATTGATGTGCAAGAATAAGTCATGGTTACTTGATTCCATGTGTTTTTATAGAACATCTTGGTGGAAACCTAACAGATGAGGTATTTCATTGTACTGTGGAGTAGAAACAGACCCCCAAGGAAATGATTGGGGCCAGGGATAATTTTCAGTGACATCCTCCAAGTGACTAACTTCTTTCAAGTAGCCTCCAAAGGTCCCCTTGCTTCCACAAGTAGTATGAAGAAGTGAGAACCAAACATTTAAAACATGATCCAGTGGGGAATGTTTCCTCTTCATATAACAGTATTCCCCTACTAGTCCCTACAGGCTGATGATCATCTATTAATTAAAAAAAAAAAAAAACCTATTAATTCATTAAGAGCCTTCAAAGTTGCCGGGTGTGGTGGTGCACGCCTTTAATTCCAGCACTCGGGAGGCAGAGTCAGGCGGATCTCTGTGAGTTCGAGGCCAGCCTGGGCTACCAAGTGAGCTCCAGGAAAGGTGCAAAGCTACACAGAGAAACCCTGTCTCAAAAAAACAAAACAAAACAAAACAAAAAAAAAAGAGCTTCAAAGTCTTACTAAGTTCCAATTGTGAATGCCACAGAAACTTACAACTAACATATTGGCATTGTCTCAATAAGGAATCTAGACTTGGAATTTAAATAATACATGAAATTATAAGACTTCTTGCATAATTATTATCTGGATCGCTAACTTTTTTTTTATTATTATTATTATTATGGGGCACAGGTCAGTGGAATGTGACTGAAGAAGCCTGAAGTTCAACAGGTAAAATACTAAACCTGAGATCTCCATGTCTGAAACCCACTTCAAGACTCATACTGACACATTTTTAATGCTTTCTACTTGTGGACTCCACTATGTATCTATTGATTTGCCCCTATATGTCATCTAAAGTTTACTCAGTAAACACTGCACGTCCTTTATATTTCTCACACGTCTCCATTGCAGCTTAGAGTTAGCCCTTAACTCCAAGTACTGCCCTTTCAGGAGCTGCCTTTATGGTACATGGGATCTGTTACACTTTCCCAGTTCCCAGGCCTTTCTTTGCAATCTGGTGAATAAATCCATGACTTTGTTACTACTGTTTGTCAATTAGGATAGTCACCAATTTGATTGCAGAGAAGGCCAGTTCAAGCACCCTCTCCACTATTGCCAGGAGTCTTAGCTGGGGTCATCTTTGTGGATTCCTGGGAACTTCCCTAACACCGGGTTTTTCCATAACTGCAAACAGCATCACACAGTTGGTCCCAAGGGCTGTTAGTATCCTGAGAAACATGCCACAGTACGGTGTGCTTCCAGATACCCTTGAAACATGACCACAGCAGTCTCTGAGTATTTGAGTTGCTGAAAAGGATAGAAGAAATAAGATCTCGGCTGGAGAAATGGCTTAGGGGTTAAGAGCACTGGCTGCTCTTCCAGAGGTCCTGAGTTCAATTCCCAGCAACCACATGGTGGCTCCCAACCATCTGTAATGAGATCTAGTGCCCTCTTTGGGTGTGCAGGCATACCTGCAGGCAGAACACATAACAAATAAATAAATCTTTTTTTTTTTTGGTTTTTCGAGACAGGGTTTCTCTGTGTAGCTTTGCGCCTTTCCTGGAACTCACTTGGTAGCCCAGGCTGGCCTCGAACTCACAGAGATCCGCCTGCCTCTGCCTCCCGAGTGCTGGGATTAAAGGCGTGCGCCACCACTGCCCGGCCAAATAAATAAATCTTAGCTGGGCAGTGGTGGCCCACGCCCTTAATCCCAGCACTTGGGAGGCAGAGGCACGTGAACCTCTGTGAGTTTGAGGCCAGCCTGGGCTACAGCATGAGTTCCAGGAAAGGCACAAAGCTACACAGAGAAACTGTCTCTAAACCCCCCCCCCCAAAAAAAGAAGCTCTCCTGGGTAACCTGGGAGAGGGGAGAGTGGAATGGGTGGGAATGAGAACATGAGGGAACAGGATGGTTGAGTTGGCAGAGGGACAGAAAGGGAGAGCAATGAAAGAGACATCTTTTTTTAATTTTATAATTTAATTTAATTTAATTTTACATATCAGTCACGGATTCCCCTGTCCTCCCTCCTCCTGACCCCTTCCCCCCAATCCACCCCCCATTCCCATCTCATCCAGGGCAAGAACTCCTCTGGGGATTCAGCTCAGCCTGGTAGATTCAGTTGAAGCAGGTCCAGTCCCCTCTTCCCTTCACCCAGGCTGAGCAAAGTGTCCCAGCATAGACCCCAGGCTCCAAAAAGCCAGCTCATGAACTAAGGACAGGTACCAGTCCCACTGCCTGGGGGCCTTCCAAATAGTTCAAGCTAATCAACTGTCTCACTTATCCAGAGGGCCTGATCCAGTTGGGGGCTCCTCAACTATTGGTTCATAGTTCATGTGTTTCCACTAGTTTGGCTATTTGTCCCTGTGCTTTTTCCACTCATAGTCTCAACATCTCTCGCTCATACAATCCCTCCTCTTTCTCCTTGATTGGACTCCCGACGCTCCACCTGGGGCCTGGCCATACTGGTGATCAGAAAGAGATATCTTGATAAAACCTCGTGCTAGGGAAATTCCCAGGAATCCACAAGGATGATCCCAGCTAAGACTGGTAGCAATAATGGAGAAGATGCTTGAATTGGCATTCTACTGTAATCAGATTGGTGACTACCCTAATTGACATCATAAAACCTTCATCTAGTAACTGATGGGAGCAAATGCAGAGATCCATAGCCAAGCACTGGGCTGAGCTCCTGGAGTATAGTCCAAGAGAGAGAGGAGCATGGGAAGGGGGTCAAGCTCATGATGGGGAAACCCACAGAGACAGCGGACCAGAGCTGGTGAGAGCTCAAAGACTCTGTACTGACAGCTGGGGAGCCTGCATAGGATCGAACTAGGACCCCTGAATGTGGGTAACAGTTTCCTGGCTTGATCTGTTTGTGGGACCCCTGGCAGTGGGACCAGAATTTAACCTTGATGCTTGAACTGGCTTTTTGGAGCTCATTCCCTAGGTAGGGATACCTTCCTCAGCCTTGATGCAGGATGAGGGGCTTGGTTCTGCCTCAACTTGGTATGGCAGGCTTTGTTGACTCCTCATGGGAGGTCTTACCATCTCTGAGGAGTAGATGGAGACTGGGGAAGGGGGAGGTGGGGGAAAAGCAGGAGGAGGGGAGGGAGGGGGAACTGTGATTGATATGTAAAATGAAAATAAAATTTCTTTTTAAAGGTTTGCAAAAAAAATAAAGAAAACAAAAAAGAAATTATGGGGAAAAGTGGACTCTTCACAGATGAACTTGTATTAGGGAGTTTCTTAAATGAACTAACTCTTTCATACCCTGCATCCTATCCTGTTTGCATGTCTGCACAATTCCACAAACACTCTAAAATCAGATTTGCTACTGTACTGATGCCAAGTTACTTGACTTATTTTGAACGGTGCTAGTTTTGTTTTGTTTTTCTCCCAAACTGTGCTCTCTTCGCCCCGATTTACAATGTCTTTGGTGAACTAACCACGCCTTTTTAAAGTTTCTCACTACTCAGTTTGCACCTAGTTCTCAATGTAAAGGTCACCACATAGGCCAGTAACAAGCACATCCCAGCCTGACTGTTATGCTGTCATGAAATTTCATACATCAGATTAATTAGACTGTTGCCAGTAAACTGGAACTTCAACCAGTTCTCAGAACTTGGGCAACATGGAACCAAGTGTGTGGACATAACGCAATACACATATCTGTTAGTCCAAGAGTATTGTCTTTATTTCTATATTGTATATTTTTACATTTAATTTTATATCTTTCTATTTTACATCTATATTTTATGTTTTTTTAATATAATTTTTATACATGAGCACTGACTTTATATCACCCCTCTTCTCTCTTCTCCGGTTCCACCCATGTAACCTTTCCCATAATAAAGATTTGTTACATGTGTGTACATATGTACACTTGTATGTGTAGCTTACTGAGTTCCTGTAGTTTTGCTCATATGTACTTGTGTCCAGGTCCCACTCCTTGGGATTGAACAAGCTGTCCCCTGAAGAAATTGATTCTCTTTCTCTTAGCATTAATTGATTGCCAGTATCTGTTAACCTATGGGTAGAATTGTAGATGTAACCAACCGTCTTATTAAATAAGCAACACAGAAACAACGTAAAAGAGAAAGCCAAAAGGTCAGAGCTCAGAGCTAAAATCTCACCCTTCCTCCTCTGTGTCCCAGCTTCTCGAAAAGAGAGCTATATCCTGTCTGTTCATTTTTTTTATAGTATTTTGTTCTGCCTTCTCATTGGTTGTAAACCCAAACCCGTGACTGCCTCATCACTGTCTGAATGTACAGCCCCCTAGGTCTTAAAGGCATATGTCTCCAATGCTGGCTTTATCCCTGAACACACAGAGATCTATGGGATTAAAGGCGTGTGCCACCACCGCCATGCTCTTTCTATGGCTCTAATAGCTCTGACCCCCGGGCAACTTTATTTATTAACATACAATCAAAATCACATTTCAGTACAATTAGAATACCACCACATAGAACCATGTGGAATTCCCAATGACCACATAGGCATGTCAAGTGGCATTATTATTATGCTGGTATTGTCCTTATGCCGGTCTTCTTCAGTCAATCCTGTTCTACATTCATGGGAATTTTTTTCCTGTTATTTCTAAGAGTCATTATCTAATAGCAGATGTTCATGGCTCACAGCTCTTCATTTCCTCTTCCATGGTTTTCCCTGAGCCATAGGAATAAGGGTTGAATTGCAGATGTTTCAAACGGGATTAGGTACTCACAGCCATTTATTATCTGCAATGTCATCAGTTCTAGATCTTTGTAATGTCACTGACTGTTGCAAAAAGAAGTAATTTGATGAGGGGTAAAAGTCTCATTTCTCTAATTTTATAAGGCTAAGTATTTAATATATAGTTAGAAATTATCTAGATTCTTGCTGTATAGACCTGTCTGGCTTGAACCTGCAATGACCCAGTACCTATTTCTCAGTGCTAGATTTATGAATGCATGCCACCACACCCAGTTTAGAGTCCTTAGCATCGCTTAATGACATGAACAGTCTTTAACATCTTTATTGTTTTTAGTATTCAGGACTTCTGAGCTCCCAACAAGATCACCCATTAATCTCTTCTCATAACACTGTAGCAAATGTATAATCTCCATCTCTAAATGTCTTTTCAAAATTTTCTGGTTAAATTTCTGAGTTAATTGATTTTATTATCTCTGTGACACATGCTCATGAGAAATATCTTAAAGAAAGAATCACATATTTGGCCCCCAGGTAAAGAGGGTTCAATTTTGGTAGTGAGCAGAATGCTATGGCTCCAAGTCTATGTGACACAGGAGGGTCTTCATATCATAGCTAGAAGCAGAGAAAAGAGGGACTAGGGACCAGTCACCACTTCAGAATTAGACTTCTAGACTAGTCTCTGGAGTGAGGCACCACTTCCCAAGATTCAGTCATCCCTCTGTACAGTGCCAGAGCTGGGAACAGTCTTTCAACTGCATGAGCCTATGAGGGACATTTTGTATTCAATTGTTTAAGAACAGCTGTGAAACAAGGATTTAACAATATGAGCCCATGTGGAATATTTTGTATTCAACTGTAACATATGACAGTTATCTAGTATAGTCTCATTAATAGTTATAATAGTCATAAAAATAAACATTGCATTTCAAACACATTTAATTTCATTAAGATGTTGTTTGATTGCTTTCAAAAGTAATTAAGAGTAAGTAGAAGATGAGAATCAGAGTGATTCTCAACTTGGGCAGAGGAACACAAGTCACCTTAGATAGCAATCACTTTGAAATGTAAAACAAAGATACATCTACCTCTGGCTATATTACATGATTAACAACAAATATGATCATAATTTTTCAAATTACTATTGTGTTTCAGAAAGTTAAATACTCTTCAAGTTGTAGACAAATTTGTAAATGGTCTTATTAAATGAAAAGCATGGAGCCAGATACAGGGGTGAAAGCCTTGGAGAGATCAGGGAAATAGGGAAAGCCATCAGCCAGCCTTGCCTTACCAACTCTGCAGCTTCCAAAATGTGAGACTTCCTGCCTACCCAGGCTTATATGCCTCGCTTTTCTGCCCTCTCATTGACTCTCTGAGCCCAGCTACATCACCTCCTCTCTCTACACAGCTCTGTCACTTTCTGTCTGTCTGTAGAGACCTCCAGACCTCTATGGTTGGTACTGGGATTAAAGGCATGTGTCACCAGGCTTGGTTCTGTTTCTTAGTATGGCCTTGAACACACTGAGATCCTGCCTGCTAAGTGATAGGATTAAGGCATTTTTGTTTACTTAAAATGGCTTGCTGTTTCCTCTGATCTTTAGGCAAACTTTATTTATTAAAGCACAAATAAAATATCACCGCACCAAATTTCTCTATCAGAGTATGTGCAGTCGTCCTCAATAATAAGAGCAATTCAACATTACCAGAATTTATTTTTTTCTATGTAGCTTTTCTTTCTCTATTCAATGAACTGAAGTATTTGAGGCTTTCCTTTGTTTTTATAAAGCTGTGAGAAATGATAACTTAGACTATTGGGTGTTTTATTGATGTGTCACAATTCATAAAATTTGAAAAGAGGGTAAAAGTTTCGAATATCCTCACACATTTTTTATATCTTTTACATAGATATGTATGTAGCTGATGGATATATATCTGCAATATAGAATGAAAGCACCAAGATTTCACACTTGAGAGATGAACCTCCGTAAAGAGTGTCACCACACTTACTAAATACATTTTATTGTGAGCCAAGGAAGAAAACACCATTGAACCTTATTTTCAATTATGCTGACATTTATTTGTGCTGACAAATTGTACACCCCAATATATTGTGTACCCTAATAAGCCTATCTGGGGATCAGAGGACAGAGCCAGCCACTCGATTAGATATAGAAGCCAGACAGGGGTGGGGCACACCCTTAATCCTATCCCTAGGGAGGCAGAGATCTCTCTGGGTCCCTGTGAGTTCAAGGCCACACTGGAAACAGAGCCAGGCAGTGGTGGCACAAGCCTTTAAGCCCAGGACTTGAGATCTCAGGTGTTTAGGAAGGACACACGCCTTTAATCCCAGGAAGTAATATGGCAGGACACAGAAAGGTATATAAAGCATGAGGAAGCAGGAACTTGCTCTCATGAGAGTGAGGATTCAGTAGAGGTAAGAGCTCGTGGCTGAAGCAGTTCAGCTGAGACCCTCAGGGTTGAGGACTCAGAGGCTTTCTGTCTGAGGATTCATGAAAACAGGATTCGCTGAGGAGTTGGCAAGGTGAGGTTGGTTGTGGCCTGTTGTGTTTTCTTTGATCTTTCAGCTTTCACCCCAATATCTGACTCAGTTTTTTTTTTAATTAATAAGACCGTTTAGCAATTCATGTCACATTTTATTTATTTGTTCATTTATTTATTTATTTTCTTACTTATTTATTATTCATTTTACATACTAACCACAGATCCCCCCCTTTCATCCCTCAATCTGCCCCGCCCCCAACTCCCCTTGAGAGGAGAGCTAAGCTTGGTACACTCAGTTGAGGCAAGACCAGGACCCTCCCCACTTTATCAGGGGTGAGTAAGATATCCAACCATAAGTAATGGGTTCCAGAAAGCCTGCTCATGCCCCAGGGATAGATCCTGATCACACTGCCAGGGGCCCTCAAACAAACCCAGCTACACAACTATTTCCTGTATACAGAGGGTCTAGTCCAGTCCCATGCAGGTTCCACAGCTGCCGGTCTGAAGTTCATGAGTTCCTTTGAGCTTGGTTCTATTGTCTCTGTAGATTTCTCCATTATGATCTTGGTCACCATTATGATCTTGATTCCCCTTTCTCACATAATCCCTCTTCCGTGTAGCTAGCATTTGCCTTGCCCACAGTCAGGACAAATCTTTGTCACCCGCCAGTCCCACAGCCGCTCAGACCCAACCAAGTAAACACAGAGACTTATATTGCATACAAACTGTATGGCCATGGCAGGCTTCTTGCTAACTGTTCTTATAGCTTAAATTAATCCATTTTTATAAATCTATACCTTGCCACATGGCTGGTGGCTTACCAGAGTCTTTGCATGCTGCTTGTCCTGGTGGTGGCTGCAGCCTTCCACTTCCCAGAATTCTCCTCTCTCCCTGTCCCACCTACTTCCTGCCTGGCCACTGGCCAATCAGTGTTTTATTTATTGACCAATCAGAGCAATTTGACATACAGACCATTCCACAGCACTTCCGTCTCTGCCAATGGACTCCTGGAGCTCGGCCTGGTACTTGGTTGTGGATCTCTGCATCTGCTTCCATCAGTTACTGGATCAAGGCTCTATGATGACAATTAAGGTATTCACCAATCTGATTACTGGAATAGGCACCCTCGCCACTATTGCTAGTAGTCTAATCTGGGATCATCCTTGTGGGTTCCTGGGAATTTCCCTACCATCAGGTTTCTCCCTTATCCTGTAATGTCTCCCTCTATCAAGATATCTCTTTCATTGCTCTCTCACTCTATCCTTCCCTCAGCTCAATCATCCTGTTCCCTCATGTTCTCATCCCCCATCCCCTACCTTCTATTGTGCTGTCCCCCCACCCCCTGCCCCTGCTTCCTGCCCTCATCCCCAGTTTACTCATTGGGATCTCTTTTGTTTCCCCTTCCCAAGGTGGTCTGTACCTCCCTCAAAGGGTCCTCCTTGTTTCCTAGTTTCTCTGGAGCTGTGGGTTGTAGTCTGATTATCTTTTGCTTTGGCACAGGAGACCACTCCTAAATATAACACCAGTAGCACAGATACTGAGAGCAACAATTAATAAATGAGATCTCCTGAAAATGAGAAGCTTCTGTAAGGCAAAGGACATAGTAAATAAGACAAAATGACAGCCTTCAGAATGGGAAAGATCTTTACCAACCCCCACATCTGACAGAGGGCTGATCTCCAAAATATAAAAAGAACTCAAGAAACTAGACAGCAAAATAACAAACAATCCAATTATAAAATGGGTTACAAATCTAAACAGAGAATTCTCAACAGAAGAATCCCAAATTACCAAAAGACATTTAAGTCTCAGCATCCTTAGTCATCAGAGAAATGTAAATCAAAATGGATCTGAGATACCATCTTATACCTGTCAGAATGGCTAAGATCAAAAACACTGAAGACAGCTTATGTTGGAGAGGATGTGGAACACTCCTCCACTGTTGGTGGGAGTGCAAATTTGTACAGCCACCTTGGAAATCAGCATGGCAATTTCTCAGTAAATTGGGAATCAATCTACCTCAAGACCCAATGATATCACTCTTGGGCCTATACCCAGGATGGTCAAGCATACCATAAGGACACTTGCTCAACTATATTCATAGCAGCTTTATTCATAACATCCAGAACCTGAAAACAACCTAGATGCCTCTCAACTGAAAAATTGATAAAGAAAATATGGTACATATACACAATGGAGTACTACTCAGCTGTAACAAACAAGGACATCATGAAATTTGCAGGCAAATTGGAGGGAACTAGAAAATATCATCTTGAGTGAGATAACCCAAACTCAGAAAGATGAACATGGTATGTACTCACTCATAATTGGATACTAGATGTAAAGCAAAGGATATTCAGACTATGCTAACATTTAAATACTCACATTTGATTAACTATCACATTAAAAATCCATCTTATATTAATATTCAATCCCTTTTTCAAATAAAATCTACTGAACTTAAATAATTTCAGTCACAGTTGAAGGATGTCTTACTATAAAATATTGTTGCTTATTGAGTAAACAGTTCTAAATTTTATCTACTTTTTTATCAGTAGTTATAGTTCACCAATTATTGGCTTTGTATGATGATGAACACTTAATTGGAGCACTGAGGAAGCAGAGGCAAGCAGATTTCTCTGAGTTTCAGGATAGTCAGGGCTACATCATGATAGTCTGTCTCAATAAAAATGTTATTTCTAAGAAATCCATTTAAATAGACATTTTTAAGTCATCCTAAGCTAATGACCACTTTCCAATCTCCTGCTGGTGTGTTTTCTCTAATTTAAGGATTCTCATTTAGTGGCAGACATAACTCCATATAAATAGGAACTTTCTCAATAGCCATTGAATCTCTTCTACACTACATGCAAACCCCGAGTGGGTGATTTGGCTCTAACATTACAAAGATGCACCAAGAAAATATATGAATGGGGTAATTTATACAAGATAGAGTCTCATTCTCATTAGAGTCCTTGAAACTATCTGGAGCAATTTAAATTAACCAAATTCCTTCTTAGAGTAAATGACCAGAATCTATTATGAGTTCTATGACTGAGCAGTTCGATGAGTTTTAACTATGCTCAGCTGCCTGATAACTTCCTCAAATGAAATTTTATCTCATTTTTGCAAAGGAATTGAAATTACTTCCAGCAATATAAGAGGTTCATCAGTTTCTATTTATACTTCTTTAATATTTAAGCCTGTGATGGGCATCAGTGCACTGAATGCCCTACAGAGACTTGCAATCTCATTTACATGTTGACTCAACCTGGGCTGGTATTTTCAGTAATGATCCAAAGACCTCTTGCACTCCTTAAAAAACTCCTTAATGAGACACTGGCACTTGTTTGCTTGGAAGGCTGCACTTTATGGTATTTTAATTACCACTGTATATTATTGTCTTTTTAATTGCTTGGGGCTATACATGTTGGACAAGCAATGATTCTTTATCAAAAATTGAAAGGAAAACACCAAATGGTGATTATAACTGTTATTCAACATTGTATCCATGAATTTGTATTATGATTTTCTACTCAATTATCATAAAATTTCTCAATAATCATTTATAGCTACTGTTATTACTTCAATTTCATTTTTTACCAGTTCATTTCCTTTTTAATGCTTGTCTTTAAATAGGTAAATTATTTATAGTGACTTTAATAATGTAGAAACATATCAAAGTGGTCACAAAATTAATTGCCTAAAATGGTAATAAACAAAAAGTACTTGTTTATTCATGATGAACGCAAGCTTTTGAAAAACTTTCTGTCATATGATTTTAGTCCGAATTAGAGAGCTCAATACAGATGTTAGATTTGCATTTTGTGGGTGTAATAAGTACAGTAACGATAAAATTCAGAGAAAATAACAAAAGTATGTCCCCAATATAAGCAAATTAGATGAGGAAACATAAGTGTTAAGTAGAACATCACTCTTGAATATTCTGTCACTACCTATGTCATCATAAGAATCAAAAAAAAATAGAAATGACTTGTTCTACTCATTGGCATTGTATTACCAATTTAATCTATAGAATTTCATGGATACAATAAGCATATGCTAGAAATTATTCTGTAAAATATTGAAATTTCTTATTTGTTTTTGTTTTTTTTTTTCCTTTGGCCATCACTTTTATTCTTATGTTTTATCTCTGTCTTAATAAATAATAATGTTTCCAATGCATTTCCCTCTTATAAACCTCTTCCCAGCAATTCACTTTTGTAGTCAACTAAAAGGTTAAGCTATTAAACATTATTTTGTTAAACAAAACAATTAAAGTAGTTCTTAAAAGCATCTAACGTTATGTAGCACATGATGTGTTGTCAAGGTATGGGTATTCTTTTTTTTTTTTTTTTTATTTTACAACATCATTTATTTCAACATAATAGCCACAGATTCCCCTGTTCTCCCACTCTCGCCCCCCTTCCCCTTCCCCCATCCCACCCCCCATTCCCACCTTCTCCAGATCAAGGTCTCCCCGAGGACCGGGATCGACCTGGTAGACTCAGTCCAGCCAGGACCAGTCCCCCCCTCCCAGACCGAGCCAAGTGTCCCTGCATATGTCCCACGATTCAAACAGTCAACTCATGCAACAAGCCCAGGACCCGGCACTAACACACGGCTGCCTCCCAAACAGATCAGGCCAAATGACTGTCTCACCCGTTCAGGGGGCCTGATGCAGTTGGGGGCCCTCAGCCTTTGGTTCATAGATCCTGTGCTTCCATTCGTTTGGCTATTTGTCCCTGTGCTTTATCCAACCCTGGCTTCAACAATTCTCGCTCATATAAACCCTCTTCTTTCTCACTAATTAGACTCCCAGTGCTCCACCAGGGGCCCAGCCACGGATGTCTGCATCCAGATTCCTCAGACCTTCCTTGGATGGGGTTTATGGCACAACTAACAGGGTGTCTGGCCATCCCATCACCGGAGTAGGTCAGTTCCTGCCGTCTCTCGTCCATTGCCAGCAGTCTTTTCTGGCAGTATCTTTGTGGATCTCCGTGGGCCTCCCTAGCTCTCTGCTTCCTCCCCTTCTCATGTGGTCTTCATTTACCATGGTCTCCTATTCGTTGTTCTCCCTCTCTTTTCTTGATCTAGCTAGGATCTCCCACTCTCTTTCCCTCGACCGTCGCTCTTCATTGTTCCCACTCATGACCAGGCTGTTCATGTAGATCTCATCCATTTCTCCATGTCTTTTTTGGGGTCCCGTTTTCCAGGTAGCCTCACGGGTGATGTGAGTAGCAGTTCAGTCATCCTTGTTCCACATCTAGTATCTTCCTATGAGTAGGTACATACCATATTTGTCTTTCTGAGTCTGGGTCACCTCACTCAGGATGATTTTTTCTAGATCCATCCATTTGTCTGCAAACCGTATGATGTCATTGTTTTTCTCTGCTGAGTAGTATTCCATTGTGTATATGTGCCACAATTTCTTTATCCATTCTTCAGTTGAAGGGCATCTAGGTTGTTTCCAGGTTTTGGCTATTACAAACAATGCTGATATGAACATAGCTGAGCAAGTGTTCTTGTGGTATGATTGAGCATTTCTTGGGTATATGCCCAAAAGTGGTATAGCTGGATCTTGGGGGAGATTGATTCCCAATTTTCTAAGAAAGCGCCATATTGATTTCCAAAGTGGTTGTACAAGCTTGCATTCCACCAGCAGTGGAGGAGAGTTCCTCTAGCTCCACAACCTCTCCAGCATAAAGTGTCTTCAGTGTTTTTGATCTTAGCCATTCTGACAGGCGTAAGGTGGTATCTCAGAGTTGTTTTGAGTTGCATTTCCCTGATGATTAGGGATGTTGAGCAGTTCCTTAAATGTCTTTCAGCCATTTGGGTTTCCTCTGTTGAGAATTCTCTGTTTAATTCTAAAGCCCATTTCTCAATTGGACTGTTGGTCGTTTTGATGTCTAATTTCTTGAGTTCCTTATATATTCTGGATATCAGTCCTCTGTCACCTGTGGGGTTGGTGAAGATCTTTTCCCATTCAGTAGGCTGTCGCTTTGCCTTGTTGACCGTATCCTTTGCTCTACAAAAGCTTCTCAGTTTCAGGAGGTCCATTGATTGATTGTTTGTCTCAGTGTCTGCGCTACTGGTGTTATATTTAGGAAGTGATCTCCTATGCCAATGCGTTCAAGATTACTTCCTACTTTCTCTTCTAGCAGGTTTAGAGTAGCTGGATTTATGTTGAGGTCTTTGATCCACTTGGACTTAAGTTTTGTGCACGGTGACAGATATGGATCTATTTGCAGCCTTCTACACGTTGATATCCAGTTATGCCAGCACCATTTGTTGAAGATGCTTTCTTTTTTCCATTGTACACTTTTGGCTTCTTTGTCAAAAATTATATGTCCATAGGTGTGTGGGTTAATGTCAGGGTCTTCAATTCGATTCCATTGGTCCACATGTCGGTTTTTATGCCAATACCAAGCTGTTTTTATTACTGTAGCTCTATAGTAGAGCTTGAAGTTAGGGATTGTGATGCCTCCAGAAGTTGTTTTATTGTACAGGTTTCTTTTAGCTATTCTGGGTTTTTTGTTTTTCCATATGAAGTTGAGTATTATTCTTTCCAGGTCTGTGAAGAATTGTGTTGGTATTTTGATGGGGATTGCATTGAATCTGTATATTGCTTTTGGTAAGATTGCCATTTTTACTATGTTAACCCTGCCTATCCATGAGCATGGGAGATCTTTCCATTTTCTGACATCTTCTTCAATTTCTTTTTTCAGGGACTTAAAGTTCTTGTCATATAGGTCCTTCACTTGCTTGGTTAGTGTTACCCCAAGGTATTTTATGTCATTTTTGGCTATTGTAAAGGGTGATGTATCTCTAATTGCCTTCTCATCTTCTTTGTCCATTGTATATAGGAAGGCTACTGATTTTTTTGAGTTGATCTTGTATCCTGCTATGTTGCTGAAGGTGTTTATAAGCTTTATCAATTCCTGGGTGGAATCTTTGGGGTCACTCAAGTATACTATCATGTCATCTGCAAATAGGGAAAGCTTGACTTCTTCCTTTCCAATTTGTATCCCCTTAATCTCCTTATGTTGTCTTATTGCTCTGGCTAGAACTTCAAGTACTATATTGAATAAGTATGGGGAGAGTGGACAGCCTTGCCTCGTTCCTGATTTTAGTGGAATTGCTTTGAGTTTCTCTCCATTTAATTTGATGTTGGCTGTTGGTTTGCTATATATTGCCTTTATTATGTTTAGGTATGTTCCCCGTATTCCTGATCGCTCCAAGACTTTTATCATGAAGGGGTGCTGGATTTTGTCAAATGCCTTTTCTGCATCTAGTGAGATGATCATGTGGTTTTTTTCTTTGAGTTTGTTTATATGGTGTATTACATTGATGGACTTTCGTATGTTGAACCACCCTTGCATCCCTGGGATGAAGCCTACTTGATCATGGTGGATAATTGTTCTGATGTGTTCTTGGAGTCTGTTTGCCAATATTTTATTGAGTATTTTTGCATCAATGTTCATGAGGGAGATCGGTCTGTAGTTCTCTTTCTTTGTTGTATCCTTGTTTGGTTTAGGAATCAGGGTAATTGTAGCCTCATAAAAGGAGTTTGGTAATGTTCCTTCTGTTTCTATTATGTGGAACAATTTAGAGAGTATTGGTATTAACTCTTCTTTGAAGATCTGGTAGAATTCTGCGCTGAAACCATCTGGTCCTGGGCTTTTTTTGGTTGGGAGACTTTTAATGACTGTTTCTATTTCCTTAGGGGTTATTGGGCTATTTAAATAGTTTATCTGGTCTTGATTTAACTTAGGTATGTGGTACTTATCCAGAAAAATGTCCATTTCTTTTAGGTTTTCCAGTTTTGTGGAGTAGAGGTTTTTGAAATATGACCTTATAATTCTCTGGATTTCCTCAATGTCTGTTGTTATGTCCCCCTTTTCATTTCTGATTTTGTTGATTTGGATTCTCTCTCTCTGTCTTTTGGTTAGTTTGGATAAGGGCTTGTCTATCTTGTTGATTTTCTCAAAGAACCAACTCTTTGTTTCATTAATTTTTTGTATTATTCTCTTAGTTTCTAATTTATTAATTTCCCCTCTCACTTTGATAATTTCCTGGCGTCTATTCTTCCTGGGAGACTTTGCTTCTTCTTGTTCTAGAGCTTTCAGGTGTGCTGTTAAGTCACTAGTGTGAGATTTCTCCAACTTCTTTATGTGTGCATTTAGTGCTATGAATTTCCCTCTTAGCACTGCTTTCATTGTGTCCCATAAGTTTGGGTATGTGGTGTCTTCATTTTCATTGATCTCTAGGAAGTCTTTAATTTCTTTCTTTATTTCTTCCTTAACCCATTGGTGATTTAGTTGAGCATTATTCAGTTTCCATGAGAAAGTAGGTTTTCTGTAGTTTTTGTTGTTGTTGAGATCTAACTTTAACCCATGGTGGTCTGATAGAACACAGGAGGTTATTCTAATTGTTTTGTATCTGTTGAGATATGCTTTGTGGCCAAGTATGTGGTCAATTTTAGAGAAAGTTCCATGGGGTGCTGAGAAGAATGTATATTCTTTCTTGTTAGGATGGAATGTTCTGTAGATATCTATTAGATCCAATTGGGTCATGATATCAGTTAAGTCCTTTATTTCTCTGTTAAGTTTCGATTTGGGAGATCTGTCCAGTGGTGAAAGTGGGGTGTTGAGATCTCCCACTATTAATGTGTGGGGTTTTATATGTGGTTTAAGTTTTAGTAATGTTTCTTTTACATATGTGGGTGCCCTTGTGTTTGGGGCATAAATGTTCAGAATTGAAACTTCATCTTGGTGGATCTTTCCTGTGATGAATATGTAATGTCCTTCTTTATCTCTTTTGATTGATTTTAGTTTGAAGTCTATTTTGTTGGATATCAGTATGGCTACCCCTGCTTGTTTCTTAAGACCATTTGATTGGAAAGTCTTTTCCCAGCCTTTTATTCTTAGGTAGTGTCTGTCTTTGAATTTGAGATGTGTTTCTTGTATGCAGCAGAAAGTTGGGTTCTGCTTTCGTATCCATTCTGTAAGTCTATGTCTTTTTATAGGTGAATTAAGTCCGTTGATATTAAGGGATATTAACGACCAGTGATTGTTCATCCCTGTCATTTTTGGTGGTAGTGTGTGTGTACTTCCCTTCTTTGGGGTTTACTGTTGTGGCTTTATCTATTGCCTGTGTTTTCGAGTGTGTATCTGACTTCCTTAGGTTGGAATTTTCCTTCTAGTGCTTTCTGTAGGGCTGGGTTTGTGGATAGGTATTGTTTAAATCTGGCTTTGTCTTCGAATGTCTTGTTCCTTCCGTCTATGATGATTGAAAGTTTTGCTGGGTATATTAGTCTGGGCTGACATCCATGGTTTCTTAGTGTCTGCATTACATCTGTCCAGGTCCTTCTGGCTTTCAAAGACTCCATTGAGAAATCGGGTGTTATTCTGATGGGTTTACCTTTATAGGTCACTTGGCCTTTTTCCTTGGCTGCTCTTAATATTCTTTCTTTATTCTATACATTTAGTTGTTTAATTATTATGTGTCGAGGGGACTTTTTTTGGGGGTCTAGTCTGTTTGGTGTTCTATAGGCTTCTTGTATCTTCATAGGCATTTCCTTCTTTAAGTTGGGAAAGTTTTCTTCTATAATTTTGTTGAATATATTTTCTGTGCCTTTGAGTTGGTATTCTTCACCTTCTTCTATCCCTATAATTCGTAGGTTTGGTCTTTTCATGGTGTCCCAGATTTCTTGGACATTTTGGTTCATGACTTTGTTGGCTTTAGTGTTTCCTTCGACTGATGAAACTATTTCTTCTACTGTATCTTCAATGCCAGAAATCCTCTCTTCCACCTCTTGCATTCTGTTGGTTATACTTGCATCCGAAGTTCCTGATCTTTTACTCAGGGTTTCTATTTCCAGCATTCCCTCTGTTTGTGTCTTCTTTATTTTTTCAATTTCCTTTTTCAGTTCTTGGCCTGTTTCCTTTGTTTGTTTCATTGCTTTTTCATGATTTTCTTTCAGTGTTTTATTGTTTTCTTCCAGGACTTTAATGTTTTCTTCCAGGACTTTAATGTTTTCTTCCAGGAATTTATTTTTTTCTTGGAGGGCTTTATTGTTTTCTTCTAATTTGTTTGCTCTTTCCTCTAGTTGTTTACAGCGTTCTTCCAATTTCCTTGTCTTTTCCTCTACACAAGCCTCTACCTTCTTCATGAAGTTACTCATAAGGCTACTTTCTTCTGCTTCTTCCAATTTTTGGTGTTCAGGTCTAGATGTTGGAGGCGGGCTAGGTTCTGGTGATGCTGTATTGCTCTTCATTTTGCTGTATGTACTTCTGCCTTGACGTCTGCCCATCTCCTTGTGGTTCTTTCTTCGTCTTATCAGTGTACTTGTTTCAGAAAGAGCTGACAGATTCAGGAAGACTCTCTCTTTTGTCCAAAAGGGAGTTCTCTTGTCCTACTCTCTGGTCCAGAAGGGAAGTCCGGGGCGGGCTCTGGTCCAGAGTGGCAATCGGGAGCAGGCTGGGAGCTGGGGGCCGGTCTCTAAGTCTCAGGAAGTGGCTCTGGACCAGAAGGGAAGTCGGGGGCAGGCTGGGAGCTTGTTTTTGTTTTTTTAAGACAGGGTTTCTTTGTATAGCCCTGCTGTCCTGGAACTAACTCTGTAGACCAGGCTGATCTCAAACTTAAGGAGATCCTCCTGCCTGTACATCTCAAGTGGTAGGATCAAAGGCATGTGTCACACTGTCCAGATGAACTTCAAAATATCCTATGTCATCCCAAAATATAATTATAAATAGTTTTATAGAGGCCAGATGCTAAAAGAAGTGTCACAGCTCCATACTTGCAAGTGAGAACTTGATAAATAGTAATTGTAGAGCCAGGCAAGGTACAGCACCAAGAATACTCCCTTAATGGCAAAGAAAGGCAAACTAATAGGAAAGCAATCAATATTTAAGCAATCTGCTTTGAGGATTCATTGGACTTTTGACAAGTGAAAAACAAGAAAAATGTTAGAGAATTTCTTAAACATGATAATTTAGCTCAATATAAACAATCAAATAAGGACTAGAGTATAAAATCATTTTCAGGTACTCAAAATGAATGGATTTGATGATGTTTCTTAAATTTTCAGAGGAATTTTAGGTTGACCTTTAGAAAATAATGTATGAGATACAAGAGGAAGATTTTTTAACCACAGGTAATAATCATGATTGATATATGTTTCTTCTACTTCAGTTACAAGAAACAAACCATGAAAATGTCATCATCTGATGAGATTTCAAATGAGAACAGTTAAAATATAGTCAGGCAAACAAGAGAAACACAGGTGAAAACCATGTAAAAAGACTTTGAAAGACATATGGACAGTTTCTCAAAGAAAGGTTTGACTATTTCTATCAGAGTCTTGAATAATCAGTGGGAAAGAGATTGACCTTGGAGCTTGACTCTTGTAAAACTAAGTTATATTTTCAAGGTTTATTTATAATAGTAGGGAATTGTCGAATATGCGTGTATGAGTGTGTTTGTAAATATGTATGTTCAACCAACGTAATCTGTCTTTCTGTTGTCATTTTAAATCTCTATCTCCTCAAGTTTATTTTCTCAGTTTCAATCCTCCAAATAAAAAGGGAGTACTGGAAGCCAAAATTTCTTATATCTCTGTAATACAAAGACAAGACTGTCCCACATCTATGATCAGATTCTATATTTATAGAGAATCAACGGTTCTTTATTTTAGGAAATGTGGTCAAGCTGTAATTAAGATTTTCAAATATAAAAATAACGTAAAATGAGTGTCTACCATTTCTGTACAACTAACATGTAAAATATAATCTCATTTTAGGAACAATCTAGGCTGTAAAGACAGGAACAGGTTTACTGTAAGAACTCTGTGCGTGTTTGTGTGTATGCACTTGTACTCACTTGAGTCTGTTTATCGGATCCCATGTTTGCTTGTCATGGCTTCTCATATGAGAAATGACCATAAACTTGCTATCCTAAACAACAAAAACTCTCTGATGGCTTCGGGGGTCCTTTACTCTAAATGGAAGTGCAGGGCTCTCTTCTTTATTGAACTTCTACGGAACCACCTGCCTCCCCCTCTTTTTAAAATTCTTGCTGCCTGCAATCTTCTTTCTGATTGTGGCTTCCTGTCATTATTCTTTATGCTTTAACCCTCACATCTTCTGTGGTCCTCCAATTTCCCTCGAAAGACTCTTGTGAATACACTGCTGAGACAGATAGCCTAGAAAAATCTTCCCATCCCAAAGTCATCAACTCAACCCCATTTTCATATTTCCTACCCCCCCCGTAAGGTATATCAAATAATCAAGTATTAAGAAGTTGATGTTTTGGAAGATGAATAATACCCAGGTGTAGGTCTAAAATAATTTCATCTTTGTAACTATTTTTCTTTAATCTAGTTGAGGTATTTACCATTCAACAAGTAATCATAAGAATATGTATTTTTAAGAAATTGTCATATAAAGTGAATCTTTAAAAAATTCCTGTTACTAAGTCTGTTTTTATTCTTCCAGATGTCATACTAATTGAATGTTTATTTTCTGAACTCATTACATCAGTATTCGTCAGAGATATAAAATGTACAATTTCATTATCCCAACATGACTCATTTTCTTCTTGGTAGTTGTAAGGCTCCATTGCACAGTAATAAGAATTTAATGGTAGAATGCCTCAATTACCACCACTATCTGAGGAATGTTTTTAGCTTAGTTTCAATTGTTATTATCTGTAGATGTGCATATTTGGGCAAGATTATATTAAAGGTGAGTGAAGTGTCATTAGGAAATCACAGATTATGTGAATGGCCATCATCATTCTGTTGAAATAATTTGAAGTAAGTAGTTTTGTATCCATGTGTATTATCTTTAATAATGACACATATCAAGACAGTTTAGACTTCTTACCTCCATTAAAAACACCCTTTCTTTCTAAAAATAAGTTTTATACTTCCTCTTATTTTTCTCCTTTTATCTTTTACCTAAGTTGAGCCATACTTTGGATCAGTAATGAGACTTTGAGTATCTCGTCTCACAGGAAATTTCCTCCTATATTTGAATTATGTTCAAGCTGAGATGTGGATATAATTATCTACTAAGCCAGGGGTCAAATTCTGGGCAATGTAGTTAGCTATTTCATAGCTGAAAATGTGTACAAAATAGAAAACTGACTAAAAGCCTATGAGCAAGTGGTTTTCACTGACTGTTATGTCTTCCTTTCTTCCCTTTCTTCTGTGTATCTGTGTGCGTGGCATGCATGTGTACTTGTGTGGATACATGCGTGTGCCTGCCTATATGCAGGCCAATGCCTGGCATTGGATGTCTTTCTAGATCCTTTTTCAGGAACGGTCTCCATGATTCTAGAGCATGCTGATTCACCTAGTGTAGTCAGAAAGTTTCCTGTGCTCTACCTCCCTTCAATCACTCACCGACAGCTTTAGATACCCTGTCTCTATCTTCAGAGTTCTGAGGCTACGGGAGTGCTGCCACAGCCATTTATGTAAAGGGATGCTAGAGTTCCAAATTCTGGTCCTTATTATGCGGATGAGGCAAGAGGTTTACCCACTACCTCATCTTTTGAGACCCATCAGTCTTACTTCCAGTGGTGAAACGCAGAGCCTTTTCTGTCTACTTTCTAGTCTTAGCCACTGTCTGGCACTATCAGGAAAAGGGATTTGAAATGTTTCTAGCATTGGCTACCTTTATTATAAGCGCCATGTCCCAAGGCACTGGTGTTTCCAAAATGCTCGGATGGTGCAATGGGTTGCACCATAGCCTGTCCAGGGCCCTATTCATGACAAGATGTGTGATCCTTTCAAACAACTGAGGCTACATCGTCACCAATAGCCTCTTGCTTCTGACAGTGCCAGGCCCCTTCTCCATGACCCCTTCTTGCCTTCAAAACCAGTGGTTATCTGAGACTCTGACACATGACCAAATTTAGCTGCCAGCACAAAGTAACTACTTTGGTTACACAGCTTCTATTGGTTGACAATGAAGAGTCGTTTCCCAGATGATTTCATCTTACTGATTCTTGGATCTCCTAAATCATTGTTACTTTCTTAGCTCCAGCTAAACATCATCAACTGTATCAGGAAAGCAAAGGTTTCATTTCAGCAGTTCTGGTCTTTTGTTAGTAATTGCTGATTCTTCAGACCTAGACGGTCAGAGCCACAGACACTTAACTCAAAATGGTAAATGCATATGGCCTTAATAGAGCCTTTAAGGGACTCTCAAATTTCCCTCTGAAACTTCATAAGCCAGTCCTCCATTGTCTGCACTGCTTTAAATATTCTTATCTTCAAATCTCCTACAAAAAGAAAACAACAACAACAACAACAACAAAAAAATACCGATATCTCAATACTCAGTGACTTTTCTAGCCTAGAGTTCTGATGTCCTGCCACACACCTCACAGAAAATGACGTGGCCAGGTCTGTCACAGGAATACCCAACTCCTGATAGTAATTTCTGTCAGTCAGGGTTACTTACTATTGCTGTCATGAAAAACCATAGCTAAAAGCAACTTAGGAAGGAAAGAGTTTATTTGGCTTACATATCCTGACTTGCAGTTCTTTAAGGGAAGCCAAGGCAGACAATCAAACCAATAGGGAACCTGGATTCAGGAGCTGATGAAGAAGCTTTGGAAAAACAGTGATAAACAGAATGAAAGTTATAAAGACATAAAGATATGAAGTTATAAAGATGTCCTTATATCACATATATGTCATAAAGTTTTGTGTTGAAAAGAATATTAAAATACTTCATGTTGATTATATACTGAAATGATTTATAGAAAAGATTTACTTTGGAAAACCTAGATATAGCTTTCACTTAAGGTAAAAACTTATCTAAAAGTGAAAGTAATATCTTAAATTACCTGTGGCTAGTTCAAATAATACTTGAAAATTATTCTTATAAATTCTTTATATATTCCTCAAGGAATCTTATAGACTATCCAATGAATCCTCTATAGAAGTAAGTAGTAATTTTCTGTTTCTTTACCTGTGTAAAAATGTTTAATTGGAATTACTTTTCAAAAGCTCCTTATAGTCAAGCAACACATTTCAGCAAGTATAAAGACAATTTGCTACCAAATCTGATTACCTGAACTCAATATTTGAATCTCCCAGATGCAAGAAGAAAATTAATTCCCAAGTTGTTCTTGGGAAGTGCCCACCTCCTACCACACAAATAAAGATACAAAGTTAAATAATATAGTTTAAAAACTGCTGTAAAGTCTCTAGATTTCTCGTTATGTATATATATAAAAAAATGTTTATTTATTTATTTGTATGAAATCATCTTTTTTTCAGTGAAATATTTTTAATGCTTGGAATGCATCCAATATAATCTGGCTTACAATATAGGATTGAAAATGAACAGATCTTAGCCAGGCGGTGGTGGCACATACCTTTAATCCCAGCACTCAGGAAGCAGAGCCAGGTGGATCTCTGTGAGTTCGAGGCCAGGCTGGTCTACCAAGTGAGTTCCAGGAAAAGGTGCAAAGCTACATAGAGAAACCCTGTCTCAAAAAAACCAAAAAGAAAAAAAAAAAGGAAAAGAAAATTAACACATCTTGGGATAACACAGATCAAGTTTTTATTTGTGAAATCTGTACTCTAAGGTAAATGATTCAGAATTCTGGACTTTAATTGAGCATTACATCTGTATCTAAACATAGATATCAGATTAACATGCATGAACTTTGTTCCTGTTATATTTTCAACTGTGTATGCTCTAAATAACCATTTCGTACATGTATATAATGCACTCAGATTATTATTTCCAAATCCCATCAACTCAATTCCTCATAGCAAATGTCTTTCTCACATTAATGTCTTTTTTTAAATTTATTTTGTGACTTATTCAATTTAACTATGGGCTTTTCTGTGACCAAAAGTTTGAAACTATCAATTGGATCCTGGTGGTACAGGATTACTTCATGATACTAATGCCTGCATCATGTCTAGAAGATGACATTTCTCAACTTCCTCTCTGTCTTCTAGCTCTTACATTTATTCAGCTCCTAGTCCACAATGTTCATTGAGCCTTACAGAGTATGATATAGCTATATTATGTGGAGATCAGCATTCAACTATAACTTATTTTCTGAGTCTCTCCTTTTGTTGCAGTTCATTGAAAACAGATTTTCTGATAAAACTATTTGTAACATTGGTCTAGGGATATAGACATAAATATTTAAAAAGCTGTTTGAAACTGTCAACCTAACCACACAATAGTAGAAATTACCCTTTAGAGCTTATGATTTCCCAATTCATGGTTTATGACTAGATTTACAATACCAACCAGACAAGGATTTTTTCCTGTGAACGGTATCTCAAATTCAATCATAGAGTACATGGTTATTCCATAGTCATCATTCCACTAGAGCTCAAGTGAGCATATCTTGCCTGGTGGATTGGTATTTTAATTCAGAGCTGTTTGAGACTGTTGATGACTTTTCTCCCTGGAGAGCATGCTTAGCACATCCCAGTACCATGAAAGGTAGTCAGAAGGAAGGAAAATTTCATCTCAGTTCCAATTTATATCTCTATATCTTATAATCAAGGGATGTGGTATGTTAAAGAATGAGGTCTTATCATCTAATTCTTCTGGGCATCCAGAAGAAATGAAAGGATTCTGTATTATCTTGGGAACATTTGAAATCTCACTGTGCTAGACAGTTTCATGTCAATCTGGCAGAAGCTAAAGTCATCTGAGAGTAAGGAACCTCAATAAAGAAAATCCTCCATAATTTTGGGTTTTAGGCAAGACTGTAAAGCATTTGCTTAATTAGTGATCAATGGGGCAGACCCAGTCCATTGTGGGTGGTGCCATCCCTGGGCTGGTGGACATGGGTTCTATAAGAAAATAGGGCAAGCAAGCCAATAAGCAGCACTCTGTCATGACCTCTGCATCAACTCCCACATCTATGTTTCAACCCTGATTGAGGGTTGAAACTTCCTGTCCTAACTTCCTTCAATGATGATTGGTCGGTGATATTGAAGTAAAAGCCAAACAAACCCTTTCCTCCCCAACTTGATTTTTGGTCATGATGATTCACTGTAGTAATAGAAACCCTAAGATACTCCCTAACTCTTGAGGGCCACAAGAATATATCATAGAGATTCAGCTGTGTATTAAAGCTGAACTTGGACCAGCCAAGGGTCTGTTAAAAGGCAAAGCCATTTATTATGAATATTTGGTGTTACCCAGCCTTTAAAATTCCAGCTGTTTTCTACTATGAAATCCTTGCGCGCCCAGACCAGTTGGTAAACAATTCAGCTCCCCAGACCTGCTATACTTACTAAGTTACTAACTGCCCTGCTGAGTTTAGGAGAAAAACTGGTGGGAGACCAGACCTAGCTTTGTTTCTTGTGCTAATGAAGCTCAGACCATCCCCTTGAAGAGGCCTAGTGGTTCTCCAGAGCATTTTGACTGAGAACAAAAGGGGTTTTGCATATCAAGGTGAGAAGTAAAATATTCCTGAGAAGGCAGGGTACAGTGTGCCCAGGGAAAGAAGGGGCAGGCATTTTCTGTAGACAAGGACAGAACAGTGTGGCAAGAGAGAAGAGAGGGTGACAGAAATTCTGCAGAGATAAGAGTTTTCTGAGTGTCAGAAGTAGAGAGCAGCAGAGATGGAGAAAGAGAATGCAGAAGATGAAGATGAGGCTGGAAGCATAAGAGTTTAGTTGTTAGCTAGATTATGAGCTAGGGATCTGGACAGAACTGCAGTTATGGAGACAGGATTTTATCCCAGAGAAATAAAGTAGACAGATATAGAGCTTGATATGTCTAGAGTTATTCCTGCCTTGAATGCCTGGTAGAGCTTGAAAGACCCTAACCCTTCAGGCTTACACCCCCCAAGCCCCAGGAGAATGAGGAACTAAAAAGCTAGTTCCAAGGGCAGACTGACTCAGCCATTACTCAACCACCCTTACCACAATGTGTGGAGATTTCTGTTAAGATATGTTGCTCACCTGTGACTGGGATAATTGCAAGTGTTCCAGGAAAGACCATTGTAACCTTTGTGTAACCTTCACTCCTGCCCTGATACACCCCCGCCCCCGAGGTTCCTGGGAAAATGGTGCATGTGGACGTGATTGTGCCTACCCTGTGATTAGGCCATAATCTTGTGAAAGTAGCCCCTACACAGGAACCAACCGGAACAAAATTGCATGGGAATTATAATCGTATGGCTTTTGTGGGTTTTCCTTTTCCTTTAAAAGTACCCATGTGGCTACAGTAGGGCGTGACTCTTGCTCTTGGGAGGAGAGTAGCCCGACTGTACAGCCATGTCAATAAACCTCTTGCTGTTTGCATCAACTGGACCGGAGTCTGGGTTCTTGGGTGCTCACCCGAGAAGGTAGTACCCTGGGTCTGGGGTCTATCAAGCTATAGCTGAATTGATAGAATTTTGTCTTAGAGGAATAAAGTTAATAGACATAAGAACACTGTAAGTAGATTTTTCCCCCCTCAGATCCCACGCCAGACTTAGCTGAGCCCCTGAACCCTGGGTACTCCATACCCAACCAACAAGTCATAAAGAAGTTGATCTCTCTTACACCTGACAATGAAATGTTTGTTTATTAGCCCACAGATTCTAGGAGCAGCACTGTCCAGCCCTACAAGGTATCTTCCTTTTAATTCATTTGGAATATACTATACTTTTAATTGAAACAAAAGATAATAAAGTTCCATACGGCTTTTTTATACATTACATATGCTTAACCCACCTCAAGCCCTCTTGCTTCCCATTGTACCACCCTCTTCTGTGCTTAAACTTTTCTAATCCTGTATCTCCTAACTCTTCTGCCATATTACCTATTCTCTAGTTTTTCCTCTCTCTTAAGGCATACCAACAGATAGGGTCTCTTCTTAGTTTCCAGGCTTCTACATACACTCTGAGTTAAAAGACAAAACTAGATTTGAAGCTAGGATCTATATGTACTAGTTAAAATTCTGTTATGATAAAAATATCCCAACAAAAGTAAGAGTGGGTTAATTTGGGCTCTTGGCTTCAGAGAGATACAGTCTATCAATTTGAGCAAGACCTGGCAATATTCAGGGAAAGTATGGATGCATGAGTATTGAACATCCATGCATAAGAAATTTTCTCTGGTCCTACCAGGCCCCACAGTTCTGTGACCTGCTTATAAAATAATCACTCAGAAGCTTATATTAATTATAACTGCTTGACCTAAAGCTTGGGCTTATTATTGACTAGCTCTTAGACTTAAATTAACCCATAATTCTTATTTATGTTTAGCCACATGGTTTGATACCTTTTCTCGGTTCTGTCTTTTCATCTTGCCTCTTCTGTGTCTGGCTGGTGACTCCTGACTCAGTCTTTCCTCTTCCCAGAATTCTTGTCTCTTGCCCTGCCTATACTTCCTGCCTGGCTAATGGCCAATCAGCATTTTATTTCTCACCCAAATCAGAGCAACACACATTCACAGCATACAGAATGACATCCCACAGCATAAGAAAGGGAGGAAAGAGAGAGACAGAGAGAGAGAGAGAGAGAGAGAGAGAGAGAGAGAGAATACATGGGCATGGCTATCCTCAAAGCCTGTTTCTAGTAGTATATTTCCTTCATCAAGGCTCTATCACTAAAATTCTAAAGTATTTTCCAATACCATCATGAATTGGAAATAGAGTGTTTAAATTTTTGAGTGTATTTAATAATGTGTGGCATTTGCCTTTCTTGGTCTAGGTTATCTTATTTTTTGTTGTTTTGTTTTGTTTACAATTTAAATTCATTTAACTAAAAATTTAATAATTTAATTTTTCCATTTACCTAATTATAATTCCATTGTATATATGTGCCATTTTTCACTATAAAGTCATCAGTTGATAAAACTCTAAACTGATTCAATTTCTTAGCTATTAGGAATAATGCAGCAATGAATATGGATGAGCAAGTATCTCTGAAGTAGGAAACAGAGTTTTTGGTAAATGCCTAGGAATGTTATCACTGGGACATAAGGGATATCTATTTCTAGCTTCTGTGAGGGCCTCCTCAAGGGTTTCTAAAATGACTATGCCACTTTTCACTTCAAAAATCAATAAATAAAGATTGTCTTTCCCTATATCTTTGTCAACACTTGCTGTTGAATACTTGTTTTGTTTGTTTTGGTGTATTTTCTGGGACAAGGTTCCTCCATGTAGCCCTGGCTTTCCTTCAGTCTGGCCTTTGTAGACCAGGCAGGCCTCAAACTTACAGAGTTCAGCCAGCTTCTGCCTCTCAAGTGCTGGGATTAAATGTGTGTGTCCACACTGCCTGATCATGTGAGTTCTTGATGATTTCTATACTTACCGTGATGAGATGGAATCTCAAATAAATTTAATTTGTATCTAATGATGGCTAAGAATGTTAAATCCTTTTTAGGATGTTTAATAGCCATATGTGTTTCTTATTTTGTGGGCTGTGGTCAGAGGTACAGTCTGTTTATTGACTGTGTTGTTTGTTTTCACTGTGTTTTGTTTTTTATGTTCTTTGTACATTCTAGATATTAATCTTCCACTGTATACATAGCTGGTAGAGATTGTCTCCCTTTCTGCAGCTTGCCGCTTTTCTCATCCGACCATTTCCTTTGCTTTACATAAGCATTTTAGTGCCATGATGTCTCATTTGTCAAGTGTTACTCTTATTCCCTGAACAAGACTCTTATCTGCAAAGTCCATACCTATGCTTACAATGTACATCCTATGTTTGGCCTTCTTCTAACAGTTTTTGAGTTTGGGATTTGATTTTTTTTTTTTTTTTCAGAGTGAGAATTTTATTTTTCAACATGTTGACATATCAAAATTCCCAAGATCATTGGTGGAAGATTCTGTCTTTTACCCACTGCATACTTTGGGTGTTTTCATCAAAAATCAAGCAGCTGCAATTGTATGGTCACAGATCCAGGTCTGCACCTCTATTCCAAACAGTGTATGCATCTGTTTCTGTGCCACTGTCTAGCTATTCTGCTATCAGGGATCTGTGATACATAGCGAGCACACAAGGCCGTGCCTCCAGCGGTGGTTCCCCCACCCCCACCCCCAGGATTCATTTGACTACCTTAGGTGTTTTGTGCTTTCACATACATTTTGAGTTTTGTTTTGTTTTTCTATGTTTGTGAAGAATGGCTTGGAATTTATTGACATTATAGGCATCCATAAATTGCTATTGGATGGGATGGTCATTTTCACAGCAATCTTCAGGCTCTTATATCATCCAGCTCCTTGTACGTCAGTGTTCTCTAAGCCATGAGAGGATAATGGGGATGTGTCCTAGATCAGAGCACTCAACTGTCATTATTTCTCAGTGCTTTTATCCACTGAGTTTCTGCCTTCCTGCTACTCACTGGAAAAAACAAAACAAAACAAAACAAAACTTCTCCACCTAGCCTGAAAGAAACATTAATTTGTACATGTATGCATACATATTTTGAAGGAAAGTTTGCCAACATCTTTATTTAACATAACTTCAGTAGTAATTTCCCCATTCTGACCTTTGACCTACCCACCCATCTGAATTTGAGCAGATTTCGAATGCCAGACATGCTTTCCAACCAATGGAGAAGACCCAAATCCCCAAAGAAAGCAGTTGGTGAGTCCGGTAATAGTCATGCCAAGATTGTATCAGTGGACATATTTGGCATCACAGCTCAGTATGGTAGTTTGCTGGGTACACAGCAGGGTAGGACCATTGATGACTTTCTCTGGAAACAATATACATTCCAGACTCCCAACATGAAAGCAAGCCATGAGGGAGGGAGGCTCCAGTTAAGTGTCATTTTTTTTCTTCTAATAAACAGACCACACTTCAAAAGCAGCAGTTACAGTACTTCTGTTATTGTCATTTATTAGTAGTATTAATTATAGTGAAAATAATTGGACAAAAAAATTAAAGAAATTAATTACTACCAGTCTGTTGATGCAAGCCTATAATCATAATTGTTTTGATGACTGACTGGAATAAAAAGAAGTCAAGGCAATTTTGGCCAATGCAAAAATACACATTGTCAAAATAGAAATTTAAAAAGAAAAAAAAAAAAAAAAAGAAACAAAAAAACAAGCTTTTGGCATACACATGACTCATTTGCAGAAGACCGGCCTGGAATGTATGAGTTTTTAGGTTTAACCCTTAGTATCATTTTTTTAAAAGGTGTTGTCATAATTTTAATGATTTTCTGGGAAAACCTAATGTGATGGGTACAGAAAATCTATAAACATTAACTAATTCCCAAAAGTGTGAACAATTCTATTGACCCAGTGAGGATTATTTATAGAAGTTATGTCTGTATGTTAGTATATATTATGAGAAATGTCAGACCAGACATGGAATATGATTTATTTATCTTACATATGAGCACTCATGCACAGGCATTTGTAGTAAAGAACACTCTCAATACATGGGTAGACAGAATGAAGATTTGTTACCTGTGACTGAGCCTCTTCTAGCTAACCCAGTGATTTCTAAGTAAGTCCAAGTGATAATGGGGATCAACTGACGGTCTACTCCTGGGCTCAACAACATGATGTTTTAAAAAAAGAAGGTTGAACTGTTTACCCACACAGCTTAGTGAGTGTTATCCCCACTTTTAGCAGGCTCTAGAGGTAGAAAACCTGTAATATGTCACAACTCAGTACTATGCAAGCTGGGTACCTGATAGGAATTTGACAATATTGGGACTATGCTATTGTCAACCTGTTGAAAGATAGATCTCTCTCCTTTGTGTGATGTATCTGCTTAGTCACATTGGCAAAGAACTTATAAAATAACTTCCAATGTATAAAGCAAAAGTAGAAACTCGGGCCGGGCGGTGGTGGTGGCGCACACCCTTAATCCCAGCACTTGGGAGGCAGAGGCAGGCGGATCTCTGTGAGTTCGAGGCCAGCCTGGACTACCAAGTGAGTTCCAGGAAAAGGCGCAAAGCTACACAGAGAAACCCTGTCTCGAAAGAAAAAAAAAAGTAGAAACTCCTCCACAGATTATTTGTATTTATCTCTCTAAAACTGTCATAGTCATTGGGAGAGTTTGGTTTTGGGGGTGCAGGTGTCTTCAACAGAGAGGACAAGGACAATGCCATTGAACTGGAAACTGAAAACACCACTTTGCCATCTTGTGTTACACTGAGCTAACAAAGAAGGGGGTTGCTGACATTTCTGGAATGTTTGAGACAGCAGAGAATGTTGTTCCTAGTGTACAACTGTATCAGGAAGAACTGAATTTCCAGAGATTTTTGTAGACTTCATTGGCTAATCATGTAAGGGGTATCAATGCAGGATAGACAATAACATGCAGTTTCAAAAACTTCCTTAATAAAATTCAGTTATGCTTTAAAAAAGGCTAAGAAAATGTTGATTTTATGTCTTAAAAGAAACAGGAATAAAATGTATCATGAACAAAAGGAGGTACAATGCAACTGTAACCTTGTCAGCTTACAGAAACTATGTAACAACCATCAGCATTGTTTTCAGGGTTTTTTGAAGTTGCTTAAGTATCAGTGGTTTCCAGTGATGTACACTTCCAGGGGTTCACAATCCTGCTTAGTACCCACCATGCTGACTCTACCTTTGTTTCTCTAATTACCATTGAATATATGAATCATTATCCATGTAACAAATGTGGAGCCCAGGTAAGTATTGTCAATTGGGTCTTCTCTTGCTGAAAATGGCTTTTCTTTCTTTCTTTCTTTCTTTCTTTCTTTCTTTCTTTCTTTCTTTCTTTCTTTCTTTCTTTCTTTCTTTCTTTCTTTCTCTCTCTCTCTCTTTCTTTCTTTTTCTTTCTTTCCGTCTTCCTTTCTCTCTCTCCCTCCCTCTCTCTCTTTCTCTTCCTTTCTCTCTCTTTCTTTCTTCCTTCTTACCTCTCTGTTTCTTTCTACTTCTTTATTTCCTTGTTTCTTTCGTTGCTTGTTGGTTTGTTTTTAATGTTTTACTGATTCTCTAAGGATTTCATATCATGAATCTCAATCCCACCAATCTCCCTTTCTCCATCATATCTGTCCTCCTCCCTTGCAAACTCTCCACTAAAACAAAATAAAATTTAAAAGAAAAAACAAGAGCCAAACTAACAAAGCAATAAATAAATAAGTTAATTAATAAATAAATAAATTCAGAAAAAAGGAGAAAACTCTCATTTCAGCTGTGGTGTGCCCACTGAGTCACATATTTTTACCCTTTGGTCCTTTCAGCTCCTCAAATGTTCATTGTCATGAGTCAGTGGTCTGGTTCAGGGCCCCTAGCCTCTGCCACACCATTGACAGTGACCTCTGACTGGAGCTCCTTTTGGATATCCTGCTGTTATCCTGCATTGTGGAGATCCTTCAGGTTTGTATCTGTAGGTTTCTCCCTTTCTCATATTCTACCACTTCATAGCTGAGGTGGACGTTGGAATGGGCCAACTCAGCTCTGGTCCTGGACCTGGGTGGAAGCTGGGTTGGTCAAACTGCCAGATTTCCCCCACACCAGGGAGAGCTCTCAGAAGTTGACTAGGCCAGCCCACCCACAGCAGTCTGCAGCAAGGGACTGGAAACTATTTTCTGCTCTCAGTTGCCCTACCCTCTCTGAAGGATCATATTTAGTTGCACAGTTGAAATTTGTCTGTATGATACAGAGCAACTTCAGATTATTTTTTTCTGGCCATGACCTGACCTCTTGCTTTAGAGCTGGTTAAGTAATTCCACTGGCTTCTCTGACGAACCTTTGTGAGGCAGCATATGGCTTCCCACACTGTAACCAAAGACCTAGGGGACAGAATATGGACATATTTTAATAAATCTAAACTAAGCTCATCTGCTGTAAAATATCCTTTTCTTGTTTCTATATTCAAATATTCATTTTCATGAGGAAGAAAACTAGTATTGTTTTACCATTTATCACCAAAATTGTCCTCATTGCCTTATTGGGAATAATCACATTATTGATGTTGATTCAGTATAGCTGTTTTTTCTAATGTAGCTTTCTGTGCTCTTCCCTTTAACATGGGCATCCCTGTCATCTTACGGCAGAGTTACGTGAGCTTGCTTCTGTAGCGTGGTCTGTTTTCATAGATGGTGGGAAGTAAGTGGCACTCACAGACTTTTCAGGAAAAGAATGGAGCAGGGAAAAAGATGGAGAAATTTGTCTTCACACAGAGTATATCCTAAGAAATATTTTTGCCTGGACGAAAACGTAAGCATTTTTCCAAATGTTCAGTTTCTATTTTGCAGGAGATTGAAAAACAGCCATATTCTTAACACTGGATAATATTTTTGTGAAACTCTCTCACAATTGCCCCAAAGCTGTAAATATCTAGACCTTTCTGTCATTTGTTTCTTCAACTTTAACTGTGCTTCTACAGTATTTAGATAAAAGGGCCAATAATTCTGAAATATTTTGGGGAGCTGTATTTGAGTGACATGTAGATGTGATTATAAGATTTCTTTCAGCCGGGCGGTGGTGGCGCACGCCTTTAATCCCAGCACTCGGGAGGCAGAGCCAGGCGGATCTCTGTGAGTTCGAGGCCAGCCTGGGCTACCAAGTGAGTCCCAGGAAAGGCGCAAAGCTACACAGAGAAACCCTGTCTCGAAAAACCAAAAAAAAAAAAAAAAAAAAAAAAAAGATTTCTTTCTTTCCAATTTTTTTTTGAAGACAGGGTTTCTACATACCCTTGACAGTCCTGGAACTTGCTCTGTAGACCAGGCTGGCCTGGAACTCACAGAGATCTGCCTGCCTTTGCCTCCAGAGTGCTGGGATCAAAGGTGTGAGCCCTCACCACCAAGTTCTTTCTTTTTTTAGTTCACTGCCAAAGGAGCAACAAGATGTCAGCAACATGTAGATTTATAGAAATGGGTTGATTTAAGATGAAAGAGGTAGTTGGCAAGTGGCTAAAGCCATAAACCATACAGTTTGTAAATAATATGAACCTCTGTGTGTTTACTTGGGTCTGAGGGGCTGTGGGACAGCAGGTAAGAGAGATTTGTCTGGACCGTGGGGGCTGGGCAAGTCACAAGAAACTTCTGGTTACAATAGTTTGTGTTTACCTCTTAACAGCAAAGCTCAGAAAATACTAGATCATGGAGAGAGCTGCCAGAATGAGAGTAGTAACCCAACAGAGTACAGAGAAGGGACTAGTGTTACAAAATCTTGGGCATTTCCAGCAGAATACACTTGGGAAAAGAACATTATGGTGTAGAATATTATAGGCAAGTAGAAAATGCATTAACATGCTCACAAAACACATCAATATATGTCCATATAGCTAATTTATTCACTGATGTAAACACTTACATATAAATATAAGGCATTTCACATACAAAATTAATTACAAATGAGATTACTTTGTATAAACAAATTAGCTTCAAGAGAAGAAAACACCCTGGACTACAAGGAGAAAGCATATACCTGCCCAGAACCATGACAGACTGAGCAGGGCCAAGAGACCCACATGCAAGCCCATGCCGGTCTTCGAGGAGAAAACACATGCCCCTATTATGGTAAGCAAATGCATGGTGTGTTATAGGAGAGAGACAGGGAGGAGAGAAAGACAGGGAGGGAGAGAGACAGAGAGACAGAGAGAGACAGAGAGACAGTCAGAGAGAATGGTTCATTTCCTGTGGACAGAGGCATATCTGAAGAGGCGGAAGCAGTGAGAAGCTGGCTAAGGTCAGTGGCTTGATTGCCACTCAGGGCCATGGTGATGTCTGGGCCTGGGCTGCTGCTGGGGCCCATATCTAGGTTCATAGCCCTGATGCAACCACAGTCTGTGTTGATGTCTGAGCCTTCTGATAACCACCAAAGTCAGAGAGGATAGGGCTGTCTAAAGTTGATCCCTCCCCTCCCTGACTGAAGCACTATAGAGAACTAGTCCTGCCCCTCACTAGCCGAAGCATTCAGGAGAGAGGGTCCTGCACCTCAACTGGGCAGCACGATAGACACGACTCTCTTCCCAGGTAAGCTGGCCCTGAGGGTGTGAGAATAAGAGAGCAGGTCGAGCCCCTCTAGTCTGCCATTGTTTGGCATGGGTGAGGGAAAAATACTCTCCTCCCCTCAAACCTCAGTACCTACATTAGGTGGGGGGCCTGACCCAACACCTCACCACCCACAGTACTCAAGCAGTACTCAAGAGAACAGGCTCTGAACCTCGTCTGGGCAGCACAGTAGAGTAGATCCCATAGGCCGGAGCACTGATGAGCAGGTCTTGAGGGGATGAGAGGGGCATAGTTGGTACCATCTCCATCATCTGTAGTGTGGTGGTGGGGATAAGGGAAAGATGCCCTCCCCCTTTCCCCTACAGTCTCCAGCTGGCAAGGGAGCTAACCTTGCCCTTTACCAGCTCCAACACTCAGGAAGACAAGCCCTGCACCCTATCTGGACAACACAGTGAAGCTGATCCTACTGACTGGGGCACAGGTGAGCTGGCCTGGAAATGTGAATGAGAAGATCTGCACCCTCCCCTCACATGCCATATGGCAGCATGGGCAGAGGAAAAATGCCTCCCACCCCAATCCCTCCACCCATCACTGCCTGGGGCAGGTGGAAGAGCTGGCTCTGAGGTCCCAAGAGCAAGAGAGCTGTTCCTATCCTCCACCAGCTGCAGCACTTGGGTGAGCAGGCACTGTACCTCACCTGGGCATCACAATCAAGGCAACTCTGTTGGTGGAGATGTGGGTGAACCAGCCCCAAAGCTGTGAGCATGGGAGAGCCGTCCCCACTTGACTGTCATGTGGTGGTGTGAGCAGGGGAGAGATGGACCCCCTCACCCCTTGCTCATCCCCCTTCTATGACAGACCAGGGAGCTGACCCTCCCCCTTACCAGCTCCAGCATTGCGGAAAGCGGATCCTGCACTTCTCCTGGGAAGCACTGTAGAGCTGACCCTAGCGGCTGGGGTTCCGATGATGGGGAGCATGGGAGACTTGGCCCCGCCCCTCAGTCATAAGAATTGGAGAGCTGTTCCTGGCCCTCCCCAGGTGAAACACTTGGGACTGGCCCTTATATCTCGCCTGAGCAACGCAGTAGAGCTAGTCCTGAAGGTGTAGGCATGGGAGAAAGGATCCTAAGAATATGAAAGCAGGAGAACTGGCCCCAGCCCTTGCTCATCGCGGCAAGGGGTGAAATAGCAAGAATAGTGCTGGGGAGCTCATCCTGGTCATGAAGAAAGAGGAGATGGCTGGCTTGCTGACCAACCCTGCCACTACCCAGGGCCAGAACCAGGGCTATGAAACGGCCTATCCCCAAATCCACCCCATCTATGATCTGCGGGAGCATATGAAGGGGCCAGTTCTGTAGACCCAAAGCTGCAGGATCTCCACCACACAGGGAAACAATAGGACACCCAGAGAGGGCCCAACATCGACAGTATAGCAGAGAGTGTACATAGAGGCCTCACACCAGGCCAATGGCTCTTTGCAATGAACACTTGCATATAAAGATACATGGATAAAAGGGTTTACTGCGTGACTCACTATGTCACACTACGGCTTCCATGAAGAGATTTTTTTCCTTTTTTTTTTTTTTTCTTCTTATTTTTTATTTTTGAGGGGAGGGGAAAGGGAGATTGCAAGGGCAGATACGAAGGGATAGGAAATGAGTGGGATTGAGATGCGTGGTATGAAATTCACAAAGAATAAATAAGAAGAAAGTTTTCAAAAGAGAGAGACCAGAGAACACATCTTGCGAGAATGGAACTTTTCTACAGAGAGAAGGATATTACAAGATGTGTCCATTAGAGGGCAGCATTGCAACACCACACATCTGCAATTAGCCTGGCATCAGGGAAACGTTTTAACAAACACATCCCTCAAATACGTCCTTCTTATTCTAAAAATTAGATAAAAGATTACTTATTTATAATTGAAGTCTTTCCTCATGCATAATAAATTTTGTAAATACACTAAAGGTTTTATTGATTAAATTGGGAAGGAAAGTTAAAAATTAGTAATATATGCAGGTCCCATGATGCCTTCATGAAGGTCAAGGAATAATGTTTGAGATTTGATGCTCCTTTTCCATATTGTGGGGTCCTGCAATCAAACATTAGCCATCAGATTTAGTAACAAATTCCCTTACCCAGGCTCCTGCAATCTCTTTCCTAAGTACTGTGAATATCCCTGCAGAAACACAACTCCAGTACTAAATCTGCTATGGTGGAATATACTGTAATCTCAGAACTTGGGAGTCTTTGACAAAATTGTTCTGAGTGTAAGAGAAAGTGAGATAACAAAGTGAGACTATGTTTCAAAACAATGAAAAATCTGGACAAGTTGTTTATAAAAAACTTATATTTCAGGCATAATATACCATAATGAAATATTTAAAAGATGTATTTGGTAGCTACTAACCTACCAAATACAACTTTTAAACTAATATATATATATATTCTAATCTGCAAAATTTACTGTATATATACACATATAAACATACCTTATATATGTAGGTATAAACATACTAACCTATATAAATATACTTTTAATATATATTTACTAAATATATGTGTGTGTATGGTCCTACACACACACACACACACACACACACACACACACACACACACATATATGCACACACACATATATATACACATATGTACATTTATACATGTATGTGTATAGGACCAAATATATGTCTCTCTCTATATATATATTTAGTGTATTATATACTAAAAAGCATATATATGTAAAAATGTGTGTGTGTGTGTGTGTGTGTGTAGCCAGAGGTTTCTTCAGATGAATCTCTCCCACCCACCATTCTACTGCTGCTTATAAAATAACCACTCAGAGGCTTATATTAGTTATAGACTGTATGACCTATGGCTACAGCTTCTTGCTAGCTAACTCTTTCATCTTAAATTAATGGATTTCTATTAATCTGTATGTTGTCACGTGGCCCTGGCATTACCAGTCTGCTGGCATCTTGTTGCTCCATCAGCAACAGAACAAGGAACAAGAAACAAAACAGGGGAGAGTTATATGAGAGCATTTGGTGATGTAAAGGGAGAAGAAAGGGGGGAATGATGCAATTATAATATGATATCAAAAAGTAAAAGACATTTTTAAAATCTTAAAAATAAGCATGGTTGTACTTTGTATTCTGTAGCCAGAGGAAAAATGCATATGGCAATTTGCATTACTAGCTGGACCTTATATAAATTTTTGATGTGAAATGAAGGCATCCCCAAGGGCAATTGTAATCATGTGATACTTTAAGGTAAAAAGATCTTGTTATGAAGAAATGGACCCCATGCAATCTGTCCTCGCAGTATTTTAAGATTAAAACTACTAAATATTCACTCACAATTTCAACAAAGCAAATGTGAGAAAGGACACAATCAGTAACATACCAAAAAGACACATTGAAATAGTTATCATTTTAATAAAGATATTGGTGGACTTTGGAAAATTGTGTTCATACATAATGCTCCCATCAAAGGGAAACAACAAGGGGAAGACCCAGTGCATGTGCAGAAGATGTCAACAGTACAACACACAACTGCAGTTGAGGACAGACTGAGAAACCTACTGTGCCAGAGCTGCAGGTCATGAAGTCTCCATCCCACATCAAAGATTCTATGGCAGAATATTCCCTAGTTAGTTGAAAATATCATTTAATTTAAAAGAAATTAAGCTGTATGAATTATTTATCTTAGTATATAAATTATAAGTCACAGCATGACTTATGGGAATTTGGAAAATCCTTCAAGAATTTGTATTTAATTGGTATCTGTTTTTTTGGATAACTGATTAGTAAAATAAGACAATTAAAGTATTTGTCACTTGATAAAAATTAAAATTAAATCTTAGGCACACATAATTGGGAAATCATAGTCAATTGTGTGGAAGTCAGCTAAATGCAAACTAGACATGTATTTGAGAAAATTAATGGACACAAATTGGTTCTTCAACAATACAACAAAATTGATAACGTTTTGACTAAAGTAAGAAAGGAAAAGTCAACATAAACTAATAAACTGAAGAAATAAAAGAAGCTGTTAACTGACTCTCAAAGGTAGATTCTAAGTGATTGCACCACAACTCCAAAAATTAGACTGCTAAGTGAAGTGTGTAAACATTTAAAAGTATATGACACTAATAGTGAATCATAAAAAACACAAATCAGAAGAAACCTCTAAAAAATCAAGAAGATAAATAATAATTACATTATTTTCCCCAAAGACCCCTCAGGATAAACAAATTCATCACTGAATTCTGCCATACATTTAAATGGGTCAGTTGATAACAACATAGATTCTCTTGCAAAAACAGTAAGACATTTTGTTTCATTCTGAGCACATTATATTTCAAACAGAAGCAAATAACACACAGAAAGAAAATTACAGATCATTTCACTATTTTATTTTATTTTATTTTATTCATCCCTTACATCGGCTTTTTCCTCATGTACCTCCTTACTAGTGTAGTGTACAGAAATGACACTCATGGATAAATTGTCATTTTTCTGCCTTCATTTTATACTACTTCAAACTTTTTTTTATTATGTAAGTCAATCTACACTTTTACTTATAAACTCTGACTTTGCACTGTTTAGAGTATATTTTATTTTTTTGCTTGCTTAATTTATCCTTCCATGGAGTCTGAACAGATAATCGTTTTGGTACTTCAGTTAATCCACTTACTTTTAGCCACAGGATACTCTTGTTTTTTTTGTGTGTGTGTTTTATTTTTCAATAAAACTGTGAAATTCCTAAAACAGATTAAACTCATTCTGTCTCTGGTCACTTAAAACTGTGTCCACAAAGTACTATGTAATTTTCCTATCATTTTTTATTAAAACTTTACAAACTTTGACCAGACATTTCCCTCATGTTCATCTTCTATAAATCTGATATAGAATATGTATGAAATATTTCATTTCATTACCAAGCTAGACCAATCTCTAATAGTCATTTATCATCAAAACCTAAGACTCTAGTTCTTTATTTTATTTTTATAATTTTTATTGTAGAGTTAAATTAGCACAAAGCCCATGAAAACAAAAGAGTGGGCATTTATATCAGTAAATACATTTTGCACTTGGTTTTTGGTACTTTTGAAATTATGTATCAAGTTAAATACATTTAGTTATAACATAATATCCACCAAAACCACAAACCAGTCAAAGGTAAATAGAATCACCATATAAAATCAACTTTCAAAATCTATAATTTGCTCTGCTTGAAAAATATTACACTCAAAACATAAATGAATAAAATGAGCAGATGAGAAATGAAAAAATTAAATTCAGCAATATACTAAAAACCATTTGAAAATTTCAGAGAAAAAGAAATAGTTAAGGGTAAATATAAAACCTGCAGATTAAATTTATACAAAATTTTCAATCTTGCTGCTCGTTCCTTCTATATAGATTCTTGAGCCTTGAAAGATATCTTGATATAGTTATCTCATTTAGGGCTAAATGTTCCAAATTCTCTCACTCCTCTGCACATTTTCCAGGTGTGAATCACTTTAGTTCCTGTCTACTGCAAGAAGACATTTCTCTGATGAGCGTTAGGTACTGCACAGTTCTATGGGTATAGCTGTATGTCATCAGTAGTCATTTTATTGCTATGTTTCTTTAACAGAATAATAGCATTCTAGTTTCCTATAAGTCCACGATCTATTTTGTCTCAAATTCTTGGTCACTTTAGAAGGTTTATATGTTGGTTCCAACTCATGGTGTGGGCCTTAAGTACAATCAAAAAGTGGTTTGTTATTCACATAAGAATTTTGACACTCTTGCACCAATATAACTGATGTGTGTGTGTGTGTGTGTGTGTGTGTGTGTGTGTGTGTGTGTGTTACAAACCCTGTGACTCACAAGAGAAAATCTATGCTTTAACAATTGCAGAATAAACTAGAAGAGATGTTCATTATGGGTGTTTTAGTCAGGTTTTTACATAGAGGTAACCAAATGCATGATATGAACAACTTAAGGTACTGAGATTTCCCTAGGCTTAAGACTTGAGAGTTCAGTCTTTGAGCAGAAGAGTGTGGTTTGGGAGTATGTGGAGAAGGAAGTTCTGCACTTCCTGTATGACAGGAAAGAAGAGGCTGCAGACACACAAAGGAGCCAAGGTAATACAAAACCCCCCAGGAACACTTCCAGGGACTCACATCCTTCACCTTCTACTTTGGTCACCTCCCCAAAAAGTCATAATTATGCATCCTCCAAACAATGAGTGAACTTAATAGGTCAGACCTAATTAACTGCCTATTAAGTTTAGTTGCATTTAATTGCCTATGAAAATACCATCAAATATTCATCGAGTTTGTTTTACTAGTCTATCTTCTTATTCTTTAGTCTTTTTTCTTATTCTTTGGTATGGTTAAATTGGTAATCAAGATTAGCCATGTGCTTGACAAATTTATTAGCAGTGATGAACACTGAATTCAAAATTCTTGAAAGGCAGGTTAAGTGTCTATAGCCTAGAGGACCCTATCTGTGCCACTTAGCATCTTGTAAAAGTGCACTTCATAGAAACAAAGATGTGTTTTGTTTTATGTATCTACTAAAGGATTCTTCATATGTGCCTCTGTCTCTGTCAATTATAATAAACAATTGTTTAAGGTCACTTGACTTAGAAATACAGCCTCTGATCTGTAATTGTGGGCCTCATTTCGTCTAATAGTAATACCCTAAGCATGATTTAAAATGAAGTCTTTTTATTTTCCAAGATTAATGTTGGCTCTGTGGGGTTGTCTGACATTTGGCTCATTATTGCTAATTTTGAAATTAATGACTCCTCAAGGCTGAATCTAAATAGAAAGGAAATATGGATACATTTTTTCTGTTACATACTAATACACAGTGGTTTCATTTCTTTATTGTTGTGTTTGTGTGCATGTGTGTACAGGTACATATTCGTGTGTGTGTGTGTGTGTGCGTGTGTACATTTATATCTGTATGCACTCTTAAGGAGGCAAGGTATAACTTCCAGGTGTCACTTTTTGGGGCACCATCAGCCTTATTTTTGACACAGAATCTCTTACAGACTTTGAAATCACTAGACATGGTGACAGGCCAGAAACTCCTAGGTATCCTAATGTTTCTACCTCTCCAAAGCTAGGATTACCATTCTGTGCCAACACACGAAACCTTTTATTTATGGGCACCGAGGATCAAAATCAGGTCCTCATGCTTGTACACCCCATCACCAATTTTTCAGTTATCATATAGACAGCTGCTATGTTTTCTAATGAATTCCTTAATTTTTCCATATTTGGCACAAGGAAGCAGACTGGATTTTTCAATAATTCACCTCACATAATCACTTTGCTCTTAACCCAAGCTCTACATCTGATGTTCTAATTCTCACATTATTGTCTTTCACCATGAATGAACTGTCGTGTGTAAACCCATCACAGCAAAATCATCCATATTCTGTCTCAGAGATTTCCAAAATCATGTTTATTTAGAAATAATTCTATGTGTTTTCCTTTTCTTTTTTGAGATAGGGTTTCTCTGTGTAGCTTTGGAGCCAGTGCTGAAAGTTTTGGAACTCACTCTATTGACCAGGCTGGCCTCGAACTCAACAGAGATCCACCTGTGTCTGCCTCCCGAGTGCTGGGATTAATGGCATACTCCACCACAGCTTGGCGAATTCTCTGTGTTTTCTAAAGCCTTCAAATAACTTCTGAATTTATAAATTGTATAGTGTGGGAAGGCTTAAAAAAGGATCAACTGTTAATATTATATACTGTACTTACAAAAGACCTGAGTCTGCTTCCAGTGTCCATGTTATGAGGTTCAAAATTCTCTGTAATTCCAGCAATAAAACCCTTCTGGGTTTTCTGAGCACCCACAATCAAATAAATGTACACACACACACACACACTCAAATTAGAAATAAATCTTTAAAATATATAACAATTTCCATAATAATTCTTGTTGCTAATTTTTGTGAGACATAAAATAAATGTATAGAACATACATACATACCCATCATGATCTACTTTAATGTAGTACTAATATCTTGATCAGAGAATATCTTCTTTATCTTTCTGCTTCCCTAAGATTGGACTTTCATGTTTATTGCATTCATAAAATAACGGACTGCAATGATTAATTATGTCTTAGTTTGTTTTGGTTCAGTTTTGTGAACAATATCACTTTAGTGCTAAAGTATTGTTAAAATATGTAATTATTAACAGATGGGGAATTGTAAACTGACAAAGTAACAGTACTGCTATCACCTATCGTTGATAAAATGGTAAAGTCTAAGGCCAGACCAAACATTTACAAATATTGTTATAAATACAACTGTTTCTTTATTGTAGATTTATCAAGCTTAGTTGTTTGTAACCATTAATTTGTAAGCTTATAAAATTGATAACACTAATAGCACTAAGTGAAAACCATGCTTGAAATAGTTATTACAACATCCTTGGCATTGTAAGCAGACTCAGTATTGACTAATGTCCTATTAATGCTTCTTATGAAGTCAAGTTGATTGAGAAAGAAACCTATCTTCTCATCACTTCATTGGTGTGGCTCCAATTCTGTTTGTGGACCTAAATTCTAACTTGAATTGGTTTTTAGGAAAGCAGGTAGGTGTTTCCAATGATTGCTGATTCATTGGCAGCACTGGATACCCTATTGACAAGAGTGGAGTATCAAAAGTACTCACTGTCCTTTTTGTCCAGCAGGATTTGTTTTATGAAGGTATGTGTATCAACAATTCCTCTTGGTATAGTTAGCATTGTAATAGCCTGATAAAGTTCTTCTTTGGTAATAACAGTTGATATTATTTGTCTCTTCATATTTATTCTGGTTTAAATATTTGTCATGTATTCTTATTACTACAGTTTCTTGCTTTCTAGTATATTTATAATATATATATATATATGTATTATATATACATACATTTGGAATATGTCTTTCCTTCTTTTCTCCCCTTGCTAAGGTATATTTGCTTTTCCAGTGTGTGTGTTTTCCAGTGTGTGTGTGTTTCTTGTAGACAACAAATAGATGGGTCCTTTTTCATCTAGTCTCCTCGTTTGTTCACCTGGGGTTTCTTTTCTTGAAGAATTGAGACTGTTTTGGTCAGTTATTATTGACAGATACATATTAATCTCTCCCATTATATTGTTGTAAAGTTTAATAATTTCCAAATTCTCATTTATTATTTATAATTCTCATATGGTTTATGAGATCTTGTTGGTTAGGTGTATGTGTGTGTGTGTGTGTGTGTGTGTGTGTGTCTCTGTGTGTGTGTGTGTGTGTGTTTGAGTGTGTAGAATTCTTTCAATATCTCTGTAGGAGTGGCTTAGTTGTCTTGAATTATTTCATTTTGTTCTTATCATGGAAAGTTTTGCTCTTGCTGTCTGTTTTGCTAGATATAGAAATCAGAGTTGAGATGTTAGGTTTAGCTATATGATGATATTCTGATGTGTTTTTCTCTTCCTTCCTGTCTTTTTTCATTTGTTCCTTCATTCTTTCCTTTGTTCCTTCATTCTTTCCTTTGTTCCTTCGTTCCTTTGTTCCTTCCTTCGTTCATTCCTTCCTTCCTTTTTCTTTCTTTCTTTTTAGACAGGGTTTCTCTGTGTATCCCTGGCTGCCCTGGAACTCACTATGTAGACTAGGTGGTAGGTAGCCTCTCACTCACAAAGCTCTGCCTGCTTCTGCCTCCTGAGTGATAGGACAAATGACATGTGCCACCACTACCTGGCCCATTGGTATTTTTCTTTAAACTTTCTATATTCTTTTGTCTGTGTACTTTGTCTTTTACTATAGAAGGACATGAAGAGATTTTTTTCTGGTTTTACTGTTTTGTTCTAAATGTTTTCTATATTTTAAGTTTACTGCATTCAGGAAATTTTCTGATATAATTTATTAAATTTATTTTATACATCATTAGATAGCATGCCTGCTTCTTCTACACTGATGATTTGTAGATTTTTTTAAAGAGTATCTCATTCACATACTATGATCATACTTCCTTATATATTGTCATTAGCCGTTTTATTGTTCTTCAATGATCAATTATGTTGTTGAAGCCTCAAACATATGTTTTGTTTTTACTTACTAAGCTGTTCATTTCTAAACTTTCAATTTTTTTTTTGTGAATTTTCTCTGTACTAGATCCTAAGTCGTATCCTGTCCTCATTCATTTATTTCATTTAGTGATTCATCTATGCACTCTTTAAGTTCATTCAGGAGGTCATTAATGTCTTTTTGGTTTTTGTTTCATGTCCTTTCATTCCCTTGACAATTTCTTTGGAGTCCATTGGTGTAAATAAAGTAGTTTTGCAGGCTTTATGTTGCCTGTTTTATGTTTCTTATGCCTATGTATTGGGGCATGTACATCTGTGATTAGGCTATGAACTGGGTTCCTATGTGTTTAGTTACTATGTGTTGCCAAAAAAAAAAATCATCACAGTAAGATAAGTAGGCTTCAGAGTAGGGTAGAAAAGTAAAAGACACAAAAATAAATAGAGAGAATATAAATGAAGAGAAAGACAAGGCATCTTCAACCAAAAAAAAAGAAAGAAAGAGATTTGACAATCTAAATCAAAGCTTGAATTTATATGAATAGACATGGAAAAACCCTCAATTATAAGCTAACCATTGTTCATTAGAAGAGCTTTTATGAAACATGGGGATGTTAGTAGAGAATAGGGCAACATAAAGCTGGATGACTAAATTCAAGCAGGTATTAAACAAAGAGATTTTACAAGTGAAGGAAAGAGAAGTGGATAGAGATGTGGAGTCTTTGTTTATTCTCTTTCCTGGGTGCAGGCGATAAGCCTTTCTTTGTTTGGTGGGTTTGATTATGAGGCTTTTCCCTGAGTGTTTTCTCATGGTACTGCATGTAAGAACCCTACATTTTAATGGTGCCTGATATAGTCACAGGTGCTAAGCCTCTCTGTGTGTGCTCTACTACAGTCCATGGCTGAGATCAGATTTTTACCTCGTAGAAAACTAAGTATTTCTGTCTCAAAATTATTTCCCTCACGTTTCAAGCATTCTGCAGCCAAGTCTTCATAGTACAAAGTCCTGTAACATTTGCTCTGACATCCCAGAGTGAACAACACAGGGCTCTAGGCAGTCTAGAAGCTGACTTGGATACTTGCTACTACTCTAATGAAGTGCCTAGAAGAGCGGGTTTTCTAAGCATCACTACTTCCATTTTTTTTGCTGCTGCCTCATGTGACTTTTGTTCAATATTCTCATTTTTCCTCCTTTCCCCCTCCCTCTCTTCCCTCTTAACTCACCTTTCTCTGTTTAGTTATACATAGAAGCTGAAACTCCAGTTATATTGGAGACTGAGAAAGCATTATGATTGTGTTTTCTTATTTTAGGAAAAATTATAATTGATCGCAGCTCAGTAGGTCCTTTGTACCGGCCAGTGACATTTTTGTGGACTTTTTTTTTCTTGATTAGAAGCTGTGCTACTATTCAAAGGGCTTTTTTAATCATTTAGACTTTCTTAACAGGTACTTTAACATTGGGTTCCAGTCTTTCTTACTGCTTTCTATTCATGGAACCATAAAGAGTTGTCTGCACACCATGACTGGAAGTTCCTAATATAGTAAGTACAGTATTTAAGAGCAGAATTAAGAGTCTATTATTTTAGAATTAGCTAGCTACTAACTGATATTTGACATTCTTATATGGGTTTTCTTTCCTCTAAAATGATTCATCTTCCAGACATGTAAATATTGAGGTATCAGGATTATTACAATTAGCAAAGCCTAAGGTGTCATCTTTGATCTTGCCTCACATGGATTCCAATCAGTTCCTGGATTTTGTGATCACTGGGACTTGGAGGTGATAGTCACTGCACACTGCTTCAACATTTCTTCAGAAATATGGGGCATAGATGTATTTGGCTGCAGATATCACTGGCTAAATGTGCTTTTGACTCCCTTGTAGATATAACAGTCTTTTTAAAATAAGAAACACAGAGCCAAATGCAGAGTTAAGAGCCCAAGAGGTCAGAGCAATAGCTAAGAGCTAAAAACCCTTTCTTACCCTTCACTGCTGCTGCTGTCCTTCCCCTCAGCAAAAGACCTACTTCCTGTGCATCTGTCTTTTTATTGACTTTCTGTTCTGCCTTCTCATTGGTTGTAAACCTAACCACATGACCTCCTTGTCACTGCCTGTTTGTACAGACCTCCAGGTCTTCTAAGGTTGGTATTGAGATTAAAGGCATGTGTCTCCATGCTGGCTGTATCCTTGAACACACAGAGATCTGTCTGTCATGTGATCTGGATTAAAGGTGTGCACCACTACCACCTGGCTTCTGCTATGGCTTGCTATTAGCTCTGACCCCCAGGCAAGTTTATCTATTAACATACAAATAAAATCACATTTCAGTACAAATAAAATATCAACATACTTCCTGTCTGTGTCACATAGTTCTTTTTATTTATTTATTTATTTATCTATCTATTTATTTATTTATTTATTTAGGCCCACTAACAAAGCCAGCCAAGTGGAAAAGGATACACTTAACTGAGACCACAGGATTTTATCGAGGACCTTCAACTTTGTGTCGCATTAGTATCTTTCAACAAGCTCTCAAAGTCCTGTATTTTCTGATCAATAAACCCCATTTTTGGTTGCCATTTTGCTTTGTTTCCTTTAAAAACACACCAGGACAAGGATGAAGTAGATCAACCCATCTGTTTCGTATGCAATCATGCCAATTATTGGTTTTTCATTACATTTGAGTGCTTCCTGAGAGGGAAGTAAATTATTGTTGAGCTTGCATATAAAAGACTTATCAATGATATTTGCTGGCTCACATGTGTAAGTCATGGCCTAGTGAGGTGACTGCAACTGGATGCATAGATGGTAGTGATGCAATTGTGTTTTCACTTTGGTTATGCTGAATGCAATGGATACACTCTATGCCTTCCAGGAGTACACATGTACCTTTGGTTTTGAGAATTTTATGTATAAGGACTTCATCCACATTCCCGGTCCCTCCTGCTCCATGGCTCCTCTGATACACTCCTTTCTTTTCAAACTTCCTGGTCTGTTCTTCTTTAAACATTATTGTCACCTATATACATCACACACACACAAACACAAATGGATACACACACATGCACGTGCACACACACACAAACACACACACACACACACACACACACACATCTACAGCCTACTGATACCACTGAATGTTGCTTTTCTGTACATGTATCTAAGGCTGGCCATGTGAGATTTCACAGTCTAGGGGGATTCATACCAAGAACAAATTCATTTTCCTTCTCTCACTAACCATTAATCACCTGTAACTCGCTATCTAGGAATGGGACCTTGTGGGATTTCCTCTATCCACCTTGACATGTCAACTGGTATTTTCACTGTGTTTGTCTTGTTCAGGAAACCATTTTGCTAAGAGTTCATGAGTCCATTTTACCAATCATGTCTAGGGACCCTACCTATCAGCATGCATTCTCATCCACTAGGTATCTTTTTTCATAATCGTTGTAACCCTTCTTCCACACTGTTCCTTTACCTTGAATGTAGAAGTTGTAATGCAGATGCATCAATGGGATGGGGCATCCTCAAAGCCTAGTCTCTTAATATCAAGCAATTGTGTATTTCTATGAGTGTCTCCTTCTGCTACACAAGTTTGATTTTGATGAAGGATGATTGCTGTACTTATCTGTGGATATAAGAACACATACTTAGTATGCAGTTGGAAATTATATTGGCTTAGAAAATAGACAGATTTTCCTGTTGGATTTATGGTTGTCTTATCTACAGGTTTTTGGCTATATTTACAGTATCTAGCATGAATTTCTTTCCATCAAGCATGCCTTAAGTTCAGTATTTAAATAGCTGTTGGTTGTCACCAAGATATAAGTGCCAAGCCTGCCTATTGGGGATATCTTGCCTGGCTGGACTGAGTCTACCAGGTTGATCATAGTCCTCGGGGGAGGATTTGCCCTGGAGGCGGTGGGAATGGGGGGTGGACTAGGGGTAAGGGGAGGGGGGAGAATAGGGGAACCCGTGGCTGATATGTAGAACTGAATGGTATTGTAAAATAAAATTTAAAAAAAGTAATCTTTATTTGTTACTGGTTGTAAAGTAAAATAGTATAGTCATAGACTTCAGTACGGAGGTTCATCTAGAAATTAAAAATGCAACTACCTGAGTAGGCTTAGTTTTAGAGTGTTTGCCAAGAATTATCTGCTATAACACTGATGAGTATAGCCAAAGCATCAAAATAAGCATACAAAGGAAAAACCTGCATAGTCATATATATTGTACTTTTCAGAATAACAGAGTAATGAAATCAGGTCCAATAATTATATATTTAGCAATAAAATTGTGATGTATATATGTAGTGAAATATAATGTAGGCATTTAAAAACCTATGTAATTTTCAAGAAAAAAAAACTGATGGAGCTAGAGTCCATCATGTTTAGTGATATAAGCTACACACAAAAATCAATATGTCACATCTTCTCTCACACAGAGAATTTAGGGTAAAAATATGCACAGATATCAAATGATTTTATTAATATTCATAAAAAGAAAAGAGAGCAAGGAGTATAGTATATTAGAGTAATAAGTGGGTGAATATTATCAAAGATTCTTCTATAGGTGTATGGAAATATCATAACAAAATTCTTTTACTTGTGTATTTAAAATATACCATTAAAATTATTGAGTAATCAGACATAGTCTTAAAAAAAGAATTAAAAAACGCATGGGCATTGTGTTATATGCCTTTGATTCCTGACAATATTCATTAAGCTTAGTAATATTACCTTTTGGGAAACAAGTGAAGCTAAGCCCATATTTGGCACTTATTCATTCTAAAATTTTACTGTGTTCCAAGTTGCTAACAGCAATACAAGAATGACTAACTGATTGACTTCTGATATTATATATCAGCATTTCAAAATGAAATTGACTCATGACAATTATATTAGACTATTATTTGTATTTACTGATAGCTAAGGAGTATACAGCACTACAAAGGATACATCTAACCCCTATATAGATCCTTAAACTTGCCCATTCATAACAAATCAGTTCTGGTCATGAGATTACACTTTCCTTCTTTACTAAATAGTTGCTTTACTTTTTCCTTATTTTAGTTTAGAAGTTTTGATCGAAATGATATTTCAACTTTAAAAATTATACTTCAAATACAGTAAATTCATTAGATATGTATTTACTTCTAATGAGAGTAAGGTTTTTATAGGACTTGGTTTTAATAACCACTTATATTTACAATTGATGTTTAAAGTATCATTTGAAAAAAAATGGAACCATAGGGAAAATGAATGAAAACTGATATTTTAAAATATTTGTTTCTGAGTTGTTTTCTTTCATGTAAGTTTTCTTTGATGCCCTTTTCTGTAATGATTTATTAATGCAATAATTCTTACTTATTCTACCTAAGTTGAAAAAAACTGTCAACTACACTTCTGTAGCTATTTGGTCTTTTTCATATTATTCACAAACTAGCTCTCTCATTCTGTTTCTACAATCCTCCCTTGGAGAAGTACATGTGAATTCAGGCAGGCCTATGACAGAAGCTAAAATGTTCTTATGTTATTTTCATAACCATATCTTAACCATCTATATACAAATCATCTATATACATCTTTAGAGCCTCATCCCTAGAACCCAGCTTCTATGCTGCAAGGTTGTAATGAACGCAGAAACACAGAGATCCAAACTCTCAGTTCTGCTCACAACACTGAGTCTTTCAATTCATGCGAATAAGCCATTTTTAAGCAAGTCCTTTGATTCCTCTGTTAATCTACCCAAGATAATGTCAGCTAAGGCATAAAAAAGATACATAGATGAGTGCTGAATTTACAAATTTAATGCAAAAAATGTTTGTTGGGCCGGGTGGTGGTGGCGTACGCCTTTAATCCCAGCACTCAGGAGGCAGAGGCAGGCAGATCTCTGTGAGTTCGAGGCCAGCCTGGACTACAGGGTGAGTTCCAGGAAAGGAACCAAAGCTGCACAGAGAATCCCTGTATTTAAAAACAAAACAAAACAAAACAAAAACAAAAACAAAAATTAGTTGTTGTTAATAATTTAGATTCATCCAACTCTGACCTTTCCTGTAAAAACTTCCATTCCCCACTAGGTCATCTCTTCTCCATGTACCAACATATTATTTCACAACTGAATCTCAATGTGTTATGTGCATAACTCACTTACTGCATTAGCATATCTTCAGATGGATGTGTGGTACCACACACACACACACACACACACACACACACACACACACACACACACACCACAGAATTGGACAATTTGATACATATTTCAAAGAATAGCCTTGCAATTTGTGACAGTTTATATTAAAAAGGAGATATTGGTTGAACAGGTAATCAACCATTTGATTTTCAGTATCTGAATATTTGAAAATTGACAATAGAAACATTTCTATTTTGTTCCATGTGTTTTTCTTATGTATTTCTTTCCTGACTTAATTTGGATGTAATTGACTTTCGCTTGTGACATTATTTCAGCTCTCATATTTTACTCAAAAGAAAACCAGAACTTAGATAAGTTTCATGGTTTTCCCATCACAGGGATAATTAGGGAGAAAAACAAAACTAATTATGTTTAGGACAAGAATGTGGCCTCTAAGTCACAAACCACATCTTCTGTAGTATAATGTGCTGCACCGGGCTTCAGCTGATAATTTGTTTAGAAATCCAAAGCAAGAAAGTTAAAAAAGTTGATAATCAAATATCACCATGAATCTCACTTATTTGGGAAAATGAACCTTTGGTACTTGTCTATTTTCCTTAGATTATTGTATATCTTGTCACTGAAGTACTAGCAACCCTAATAATATTTCTTGAGAACATGTTTTTTTTTTTTTTATGGTTTATCAGGGACTGAATATGCATTGTCTTCTAAGAGTTGAGTACAAGACAAGTCATAAGTTTATTCCTTGCATTAAATGTGACCTTTTACCTACATAAATTCATAAGAGCATATTTTATGAAGACATTGTATAAATATTATGTACAGTTTAGAAAACAATGTTGTTGACATTAGTACTGTGTTTTAAATATTGCTGGCCCTCTACTTATCTAGTTAATATAATTTGATGAATTGTATATAACTACCATTCATCACAATACAATTTTGATAAACTTTTGTGTGCTCACATAAATTATATTCTCTGAACAATCTATATTTTGTTCTATGTTTTACTTTATTGTGCAGTTTATGATATATAGAGCAAAACATTCGATTTTCACCATGATGTTTGGCTTTGTATCACAAATTACTTTTCATGGCATATACGATGTCTTATAACCTTTGCAGGATTTTCCTTGCCTGAAAATTTATAACTTTTCTCCCAGAAAGAATTTTATGCTAAGCCTATCAGGTTGTTTTAACTGTTGCTCTGTGCATTTTCTATCTTATTATATATGAGTCATGGCAATCTCCCTGTGGTGATGATGAAATAATTTTAAGGCTGTAGTTAATAAACCATGTTTAGTCCATCATTTTGATTGTAAGTGAATTCCAAAAGTTTAGAGGAGCTGATTTATGAAGATATTTGCCCACAGTCTTCTAACAATATAAGAAAAAAATGAAAACAAAAACTAAGGAAAACTTGTTCTGTTCGCATCCTGATGACAAGAAAAATGATTTTAATTTAAATCTGTTCTTTTCTAGTTCTTGTACATAGCTGCAGATATGTTCTATATAATGAAAAACCATGCTCCAAGGGTAAGATATTTTACAATTTTAAAAGGTTTTGATATATAAATAATACTATTTATTTATTAATTCAATTCTTATTACAAAATCAACAATTTTTACAATCATTTTTATATATTGTATACTTATATGAAGCAAGTAAAGTTGATAGTAAATAACAGGCAAGAGGTAGAATGTTTTTCTCAAATAACGGATCCTGATTATTCTAGGAAACATAACATTTCCAAGAAACAAAACCTAGAGATCCACAACTGAGTTTCATATTTGAACTAACAGCAAAAAATATTATACCCAAATCTCTAGGGAACACCATCCAGATAGATTATCAACAACAACAAAAATCTTTGAAAGGTAACCAAGGGGACTAATATGGCATAAGCCTGAATGATAAAGATGTTGAACACCACACAATTTGTTCCTTAGTCTTAACTTCTACAAAATCTTAATGCAATTTTACTTCAGTGTTAAAATCACAAAGCTCCTACATTTTCTGTTTTTTCTATTCAGGCAGATTATGTTTCCCAAGTCCAGGAATTAAATCCAAGGTGTCTTACATGGTAGGCCAACACTGAACATTTGAGCTGTATCTCTATTTGTCAAGTAGAACTTTTGTTTTCTTTTTCTATTCACACTTATAAAAAGCATTATCAACCAAAAACAAAGAATGTTTGAAGTATAAGGTTTAGATATAGACAAATACTATTTCAGCTGTTGAAGCACCAGATTTCTTCTTTTAAATTCTCATTACCTTGCTCCCAAGAATGTAAACTGTACAGAGCTTCAGCCTGGCCATTTTGTGTTTTTCTCTTAGTATTTTATAATTTTGCCTATATTCTTTGATCCTACTGATTTAATTTACTTTATTTTTTTTTACACAATGAATAGATGAAACTACATACATATCACTAAATAACTATATAATAACAATTTGTTTCAGTCTCAGGGAAAGATCACTAAAGGTATTGATTTGGTCTTGTCTTTCAGTAGAAGATACAGTTTTAAAGTTCAGTTTGATCAAGGCCACTGTGAGGGAGCTTTATTAAGAGGTGGATAAGATTTTATAATCACATTGTATTTGATGTTACCTAATTTAGCAATATTAATAAATCCCAAGGATTGAAACTATGAAAAAGGAATATCCACTGTCAAATTTTATTCACTTTTATTGCAGCTCATATTATATCTAGGATGCTTGCCATGTACAATTTAGTATCATAAGGTTCAATAGTTTGTCCTTCTAACAAGTGTAAATAACATTGCAATTGTACCTATATTGACTGAAACATGCTCACTAGTAAATGAATATTATTTATTCTGTCTCTCTATGGGTAGACTTCAGAAAATTTTAAATATCATATAAGAACAAAAGGAATACTTTAAATCCAGGCCAGTAAATTATGACTAAAATAAGAATTTATTTGTGTGTGTGTTAGTTTGTGTGTGTGTGTGTGTGTGTGTGTGTGTGTGTGTGTGTGTAATGTCTCTACAACCAAAACAGCACTTTTTTTCTTTGATTTTTTTTTTAAAGATTTATTTATTTATTATGTATACAGAAGTGGGTGCCAGATCTCATTACAGATGGTTATGAGCCACCATGTGGGTGCTGGGAATTGAACTCAGGACCTCTGGAAGAGCAGTCGGTGCTCTTAACCTCTGAGCCATATCTCCAGCCCTTTTTCTTTGATTTTTTTGACACAGATTTTTTCTGTGTAGTTTTGGTGCCTGTTCTGGTTCTCGCTCTGTAGACCAGGCTGGCCTTGAATTTACAGAGATCTGCCTCCCGAGTGCTGGGATTAAAGACATGTGCCACCACCGCCTGGCCAAAACAGTATTTCAAATGAGACCATAGTGAGTAGTGAGCTCTACTCATTTTTATTAGTACATATTCCAGTTTCTCGTTTTTTTTAAAAACCAGATATCCATTGAATATTTTAAATGGAAATTGTTGGAGCCATATCTATTAAGCAATCCTTCATCTTGGTAAAGTTATAAATATTGCGTAGCATCATTAATTATAAAATATAGTTCAGTATTTTCAAAATGAAATCCAAGGAAAATGAAAGGAACTTAATTAATTTTGAGGTCCTATGTAATTTTTCTCAATGTACAGGGCTTTAAAAAACATCATTGCTACATTTTTTTCTCTGACCTGCTGATTTGTCAAAATGTTGCGGCCCCACAGAGGCTTGCTAGTGAGGTCAAACTCAAGGTCAGAAAGTCTGAGCTTGCTTTACCCATCAGGGTTGCATAAAATAGAATGATTTAGCCAAAGAAGTGGTTACCAGGTGTTTTGAAGACTCTACACTTGTTGGTACTTTATACCTCAATCTTGAAAGTGGGAGGTCTTTTGACCCTCCTCTTGCTGATGTATACAAAGCCCATCATGAATAAACTTGGGGTGGCTGGGTATTGGTCCAGGGCCCTCCTGAAACTATCCTGGGTCTCTGTATTTCCGTCTACATCTCTATTTCTTCCTATTATTTCTCAATTCCTCCCTCCTCCATCCAAGAACCCTTCAATAGGTCAAGGCTGGACCCTTACAAAAAACAAATACCAGGTCTTAGGTAGGAATGACACAAATAAAAAATACTCAATATTCATATTTGAAATGAATATGAAATTTACTCTTTATCTTGCTTATTTAAGTGAGTAGTTTCTTTTGTTACTTAATAGTAAATTGGGAATCCTCTTGGATTATCTCAAAAATAATTAGAAATATGCCTCTGCACAGGTCATATTATCCCAAACAAGAGAAGATAAAGATAAATGTGAGTCCTGAAGTTGGTTCAATCTTATTTCTAAAAGAGTTTGAGGTGATTCTTAATTTTGTATCTATAGTTTTATGCAATACTTTATTTCTTATAAATATCCACTATTTTTATGATGAGAATAGTGATACAAAGATTCAGGATGAGCATATTGCAGTGATTAAATTAGACTGCAAAGTAAAGACACAAAGAGAAAAAGAACAATTCTAAAAAGACAAAACACATTTAAAGCACTATAAAAAGAATAGGGATGAAACCAAAGAGGAATGAGGAAGTATGAACAAGGGCAACAAAAGAAACTGAGTCTATCTAGAGACTAAAGAGACAAGGGAATTAGTTTTTGGTTTTCCCCTTCCTCTCAACTCTCAAGACTCTGGATTGGGAGGAGCAGGAGCTAATTACTTGACTTTGAATGCCTCTGTCTTGCCTGGGCAATTCACTTAGAATTAACTACATATACACAACAGAAAGAGTTCTATTCAGTTTAAAAACCTTTGTTAAAACTTCTCATTGTATGAAGGAAAAAAAAATCAAGGTACATGAGTTAGGCAATGAGATTCTTAGCAAAAACATTAAAGGGAAATATTAGAATTACTGTCTTGGATACTCTATTGATATAATGTCTATACCAGGCAAATAGTTTAAAAACCTTCTTTTCATCTCTTATTTTAACTAACTGGAGAATGTATTCTTAAATGTGAAATAACTTTATGACAGAAATAACATTAATTTATTTTTATCACCATTTAAGCATGTGAATTTTCTGAATTCAAAACTTCCTTTAACTACAAGGATGGGATCAACTGATAGGCACAAGTGAAACCTGAAAACCATTACAATATAATTGTTATTTAAAACAAATAAGGATTTTGTTTTTTAAAGCAGTATAGTTTGATAACCTCCAAAGGCATACATGGGATAATACCCACAGCAGGATAACGTAATTCCTTCTTCTACCACCACAGTAAAAGCTACATCAACTATTGTGAATTGGGCAGAGTCCTCAAAGGCACTTATCTCATTGGGAAATTGGATGCCCAGCCTAGAAACTGTTCTGTGCCTTAATAAAAAAAAATCACTTAGTTGGTGGTTACTGACAGATTTTGAGAGGAGAGTTATTTTCTTTGGTTGTTTAACCCACTGGTCAGTCTACCTATTACCAATTGATAGTTCAAAACCCATGGTCACACACAGCAGGCCCTCATTAAGCTAAGTGGGTCACAAGATAAATTAAAAAGAAATTAATATGGAAAAGAGTCCTGTAAGGAGGAGAGTGGTTTGTCACAGGGACAGGAGCAAGACAAGAGAAGGGTAGGGCGAAGAATTACCAGAATTCATTATATACATTTATAAAATTGCCAATGCACACAATAATGAAACAAAAATCTAATATCAAATTAGAGCTAATATTTTAACTGAGAATAAAAATGAATTATTTGACAATGCAACATTGCTAGTATTTACCTAGATATAGTTTCAATTATCTACTCTGGGCATAGTAGCATACACCTGTATCACTCAGTAGTATGAATACAGAGTCAGGACTATCACAAGATCAATCCCTTCTAGACATGCATAGAAACCTATTGGGCAGGTTGAAAGACACATAAAATTCGATTTAAAAAACACAGTAATATCTAGCATTTATTCTAATGTACCAAGGACAAAATAGCTCAAAATAATTAAGAGATAAATCAAACATACACTGTGGGCACCATACTTTAGCAATATCAATATTGTAGGACCGTGTCTATAATTGAATGAGATTATCTAGAAGACAATAAATAATCAGAACTTGGTATAAGTTAGATTTTTCTTGTCCTTTAAACTTATCATTGTAAAATACATTATTTGAATATGTTGTATAAAGTATCTGTTTTATCTATGAAAGTATCTTTTAAAGTATCCATGAAACTAAGACTGTCAAAATGTTTTAAGTAATGCTGATATGGAATAAGGTACAGCGTAGGAGATTTCAGCAGGACTGCTTGCAGTAGTCTATGTCCTCTGGGGAAGTGTGGTGATCTTTTCACAGAGAGCAAGTTGGGAACTATACATAATGATGTCCGCTCTGAAATTCCATCGGATTTCAACCATGCACAGTGCTGTCAAGTTTCATCAGCATCCGGGAGGTATTCGAAAATCCCTTTTCTATCTAAATAATTTTGTCTTTTAGGAATAGAAGCAGGAAAAAATACTATTTTTACTTCATAGCCTTTTCTTTTAGCTTCATCAAAGGGGTACTTTAATTCAAACTAAATAACAACTGACTCTTCTCCATTTTACTGATCAATATCTCCAAATCATAAAAAGTTTAAAAAATGTATATTAATAATTTTTCAATCAATAAAGTTTTTTGTTCATTCATTAACATTATATATTTGTTCCCAATTTTTGCCCTTTAAATTCTAATTTTGTTGTGTTTTGCCCTAGCAATTTTAATTTTCTAAAGACTACAATCATTTAAGGAGTTGAATTCCAAAACAAATCTTAAGCAATCATTATATCTTGTACTTAAATTATTATACTCAAGTTCAAAACAAATGTTCACATGTAAGAACCCTTTACTCTGCCATCTCATTTAATTTGCTTTATTCAAGTTTTGTATCTTTAATAAGGGATTGACAATGCTGTGTCTGGGCTGTAAAATCTATGTGCACGAAAATGAACATGGTTCTCAAGGTGGAGAGACATTAATTCATTCACTAAGATGTTTTTAACCAGCTTATAGTCTTTAGATTTGAAATCTTTTGTGTTCCTTTATTGCTCAGTCAGAAGAATATCTCATTCTAGCAAAGAGTGGTGAGAACTTGGTGGAGGGACGGGGATGTGGCTTAGCTTGTCCCTCTCTTGTCTGACTTGTGTGAGGCCCTATTTTGTAGAATATTGTTCTGAGGTGTGTTATTTTTTTTATGCAGCATTTGTTTAACCCTGTGAAGCTGTGCACTGTGCCTGTCTAAAACACCTGATGGTCTAATAGAGAGCGGAATGGACAGTAGCAAGGTAGGAGAAAGGATAGGCAGGGCTCGCAGGCAGAGAGAATAGATAGAAGGAGAAATCTGGGAGGAGAAGATGGAGAAGAAATAGCCAGAGAAGGATGAGGACATCAGGGGCCAGCTGCTCAGCTACACAGCAAGCCACAGAGTAAGAAACAAAGGTCTACAGGAATAAAAAAAAGGAAAAGCCCAGAGGCAAAAGATTGTCAGGTTAATTTAAGTTAAAAAAAAAAAAAGTTGGTTAGAAACAAGCCAAGCTAAGGCTGGGCATTCATAATTAAGAATAAGCCTCTGTGTGTGATTTATTTGGGAGCCGGATGGCAGCCCCCCCCCAAAAAAAAAACAACCAACAATAGCCCTGAATACACTCCCCGTTATCACACATATATACATATGCTTATGGATAGTTGTGAGAATTAAAATATAGATTACATGCTACACATCCAGCACTTAAGATTACTCAAAACTGTGAGATAAAATAAATGAGACTGATTTCCATACAGCCATACAAGTTTAGTAACTGTCTGGTACTTCTCAGTATTAATGGATAATATGAGTCAGGGCAGCTGGCTTTTAGATTAAAGTATATTTTCATTCTTCTCAGGTTTCTTTTCTACATTGCATAATTCAAATTCCAATAATAAATCATTTGATTTAAATCATGGCCTTCATTCATACAGCAGCACTTCTGTCTTTTCATTTCCAGAGAATAACAAATGTAAGCTATCAGAGTATTCCCTTTGCCTTTTGTGTTTTAATCCAGTGTGTGGTTGAAGACCTGAGTTGGTGGCTTTGTTTTCATAAGATAACTCTGTGCTTGCCTTAGAATTATTGCACACTATTGTAGTTACTAATTGTCACGGTGTAGCTGAAGTTTCTTGTGTCCCATCTGGCCCACAGTCAGGACAAATCTCTCTCACCTGTCCTGCAGCCTATTGGACCCAAATAAACACACACACACACACACACACACACACACACACACACGCACACATGGTTATATTATTTATAATTGCATGGCCATGGCTCCAGCTTTTTCCTAGCTAGCTCTCATGTCCTAAATCAGCCCATAACTATTAATCTATGTATCATCATATGTTCTGTGGCTTTACCTGCCATTACATGCTGCTCCCTGGATGGCAGGCTGTTGTCTCCTGACTAAGACTTCCTCTTCCCAGAATTCTCCTTGTCTGCTCATCCTGCCCATACTTCCTGCCTGACTACTGGCCAATCAGTGGTTTATTAAACCAGTATACAAAAGCATTATTTCACAGTATCACTGTGTAAATGCACATAATACTTAGCCACTTTTAAGTGTAATCTTGAATTTAAGCATAGGAGAGTTCAATCCTGGAACCTATGTAAAAATACAGGTAGTGAAGACCTACAAACTCAGAATGAAGGAGGCAGAGACAAAATGACTCCATGACATGCTTGCTAGGCAGCCTACCCTAGCATTCTAACCTCACTTCCCAGTAAGAAAGAATCAGTACCCCCAAAACCAAACTGGATGACTCCTGGGGAGTGACACCAAGGTTGACCTCTTTCCTCTGTATGTGTGGGCATGTTATGACTATGAACATGCACACACATGCTCAAATACACTTTAACACAAAGTTGTATATGCAAATACAACAGCCCCCAGCCCTCACGCACGTGTGTGTGCGCGCACACACACACACACACACACACACACACACACACACACACAAAACAGACTGAGAGAGAAAATAAAATGTATTAAAGCTTCATTGTGTTGTGTGTTACCACAATGAACAATGACAACTTTTACCACATGTAGTCTGAAAATCTAACATATATCACCAGATTTGGCTGCAACTACCCTACCAATTGAACCACCTCTCCAGATACTCTTAAAAATCTATGAAAAACATTTTGAATGTAATTCCTAACATAACAAAAAGTAAAATCAAATATATGGAAATTAAACATAGTATAAAAGATGAACTTACTAAAGAAGATTTTAGTAGTATATATAATATAATATACTCATATAATACACTTTCATGCTATTTCCATTGCATGTATTTCTTCTCATTAACTTAAATAGTAACATCAGAATGTAGGTTGTGAGTCATTACATTTTATCATTGTAGAAGCTAAGGATTAAATAAATTGTATGATTTGCTCAAAGTCTTAACTTCAGTGATTTGCTGCTTAGAATTCAAATTCTATAGTGCTTCATACAGAAGTTCAAACTTTAACAAAAGTAATTTGCTACTTCTCCAATTCATCTTTCCCTTACTTGTGCAGAAATCATCAAAATGCAGAATATCAACAAAAAATAAATAGTCTACTGTTTTCACAGAAGCTTCTGGAATTAAAAGACTTATAGTGTGAAGGACTATAGTCTGCCTGAAGGTGAAGTTATCCAGCCTCAAGAACCAAACACAGAAAGTACACTGAGAAATACAAGAAATGTAAACAAAAGCCTAATATAATGTCTTGCTATGTTGAGAGAGAGAGAGAGAGAGAGAGAGAAGACTCAAAAATTGGATTGAATTAGCAGATGCAATAATCAAAGAAATATTATTCCAAGAGGGAGGTAATGAAAGATAAAAGGTTTGTGAGTTAGAATGGGAACTAGCTGAGAAAAAAAATTGAGCAAGTTCTAATGATTGCTTTGTATAAACAGAATAAAATATTTTAGTCTACATTAAGACTAGAAGTCAGGTGTGGTGGTGTATGCCTGTACACTAGTATTTAGAAGGCAGAGTCAGAACTTACCATGTATTAGAGAACAACCTGGTATTCACAATAAGAGGAGGAGAGAGATGAGGATGACTGTAGAGCAAATTACTAAATAGTCTTATTAATAAAAAACCCAGAGCCAGATAATGGGGTGAAAAACTGAGATCAGGGAATAGGACAAACCACAGCTAACCTCACCTCACCAACTCCTCAGTTTCCAAAAAGAGCTACTTCCTGTATACCCACACCTATATGCCTTTCTATCCCTGCCATCTCACTTCCTCTCTCTGCCCAGCTACATCATTTCCTGTCTGTCTGTACAGACCTCCAGACCTTTATGTTTAGTGCTGAAATTAAAGGTGTGTGTCACCATGCCTGGCTCTGTTTCCCAGTGTGGTCTTGAACTCAGAGATTCGGGTGAATCTCTGCCTTCTGAATAAGATAAAAGACGTGTGCTACCATTGCCTGACTTCTATGCTTAATATAGTGGCTGGATTTTTCCTCTGATCTTCAGATAAAGTTTATTGGGGGACACAGATAAAATATTACCAGAGATGATGATGAGGTGGAAACAGTGGTAGACAAGGAAGATCAGAAGAAATGAAGATGCTACCGAACAAGTATATGTAGAATGGTTTGGTTCCATATTTAAGTAGCATGTTCTTTTTTAGTTTGTTTAGTTTTCAATTTTTTTTTTTTTTTTTTTTTTTTTGGTTTTTCGAGACAGGGTTTCTCTGTGTAGCTTTGTGCCTGTCCTGGATCTCACTCTGTAGCCCAGGCTGGCCTCAAACTCACAGAGATCCGCTGCCTCTGCCTCCCAAGTGCTGGGATTAAAGGCGTGTGCCACCACCGCCTGGCTAATATATTGTATGTATGTATGTATGTATGTATGTATGTATTTATTTATTTATTTATTTATTTATTTATTTATTTATTTATTTATTTATTATGTATATACTCGCCAGAAGAGGGCACCAGATCTCATTATAGATGGTTGTGAGCTGCCATGTGGTTGCTGCGAATTGAACTTAGGTCCTCAAGAATTGCAGCCAGTGCTCTTAACCTCTGAGCCATCTCTCCAGCCCCTAGTTTTCAAATTTTAATTTAAATAGATTTTGCTCTTCCCTTTCCTCCCTCCAAACACTCCCATATAACACTTCTGGCTTCTTTTTAAAATTAATTGTTATCAGTGCATATGTATTTGCATATACATGTATTGCTAAATATAATCTGTTGTACTCATGTTATTGTATGTCTATTTTCAGGGATGATCTTTTGGTACTGGACAACCAATCAGTGTGCTCTTCTTCCCTTCAAGGACCATTTTGCACCCTCCAACTATTCTCAGTTGTTTGTCTCATGGGTTTGCCTCATTCTGGCATGTTCATTGGTGTTGACGTCATGCTTGTTCAGTCACGCTTTGGCAGTCGCTTTGGTGAGACTTCTGATGTCCCTAGGAGAGACAGCCTCACAGCAAACTTCCCGATCCTTAGTTCTCACAGTCTTTATGATTGCTTCTCTGCAATATAAAATACAAAATAAAATAGGGGTGGGTGTATTTTGTAGATGTATCCATTGGTACTGAGTTCCTCAGTTCTGCATTTTGATTGGTTGTGTCTTTTCTGTAATGGTCTCCATCTGTTGCAAAAATAGGTTTTCTTGATGACAGGTAAAGACTACCCTTCAAGGCTAGATCCTGGAGGAAGAGGCAGTAAGTCTGGTTCTAGACCGATTTATTGTTTTATGCATCTCTTTTAAGCTCTGTCAGAGTCAGTGAAAAGCCTTTAACCCATTAAAATTTTTGTAGTAAAACCCACTTTTAACATTTCCATATATTATTGGTACAATTACCCTCTAAGTGCAATTCAATACTAAATTCAGTTTTTCTCCCTTTGATGGTAAAAGTTTAAAAATATATGGCAACAATAAGTAAACAGATAGATAAAATCATTGTAATGTGTAGACAATTATTTATTGAGTTCATTTCAGCATAATTATAGAGAATTGTTTGTAAATATTTGAGTCAAGCATTTCAGAAAAAATGAAGAAGTTCTTTAAAGATCAAGTCAGAAATGAGGTTTACATATCAAACATTATCTAAGCTCTGTTTTGGTGAAGGGAAGATGAATTTTTAGAGAGGGTAGATATATAAGATCTCATGGGCTTCACTCAATAGAATAAGCAATTTGATTTCTGGTCAAGTGAATGACCAAATAATGCCCAATCTCTGTTATTTATTCCAAAGGAATTGTAAGTATTTGTGAATACTGTTTTGACTAGAGAAGTAAAATGTGGTTCTGGTAACAATATTCAGAAATAATTATTGTGTGTAGCTCTTGATCTAAGGGAGGAGCGTCCTGAATTTTCTCACATCTATATTATATATAACCAAATTCTAATTGTGAAAATTCTGTTTAGTGGACCATGTAATTAAGATTTTATGGGCGTTAGTCCCGGGCATATATAGAAAACACTGTATTGCAGCAGAAGTCCTCTGCTTCATAGAACATTTCCACTCCTTCTTCCACAATGCTGCCTGAGCTTTGTGCGTGGTGTTGTGTTGGAGATCTATCAACTGGGAATGAGCATTTCACAGTCAGTGGTTCTCAGTTGTGACTACTGAGTTGGACCCTTATCTGCCACAAAAAGAAGTTTCATAGATGAGGGTTGAAAGCTACATTTATCTGTGAATTATAATGACGTGTATTTAGAATGCAGTTGAGAATCATACTGTGTTAGGAATGTGACACTACTGGCTTCTTCTCTTGGGCCCATGACCTAATAAGCCATAGGCAGTTGGCTAGGATTAGAGTAATAGGCATGAAGCCCATCTTATTGAGTGGCCTTGAGTCCAACTAGGTTGCTATTGATTACCCCTAAGGTGTAAATATTACCATTGAACACTTGAGGATATATTATTGGTGAAATTATTAAGGCCACTCCACGTAGTTGAAAAGGATATTTATTTAATGGCGTAACTCACAAATTAAGGAATAGGTAGGTTGCGGGGTCTGGGGAAGGTGTATCAAAATCCAGCGGTGTTCTCTGGAGCTCTGTTCGGTCCACCTCCACTGTTCAGGGTCCTGGAACCAAGTGAGCGCTGGCCATCCAGATCTTGGGGCTCCTCTGGCCCCGCCTCGTAGGTGTGACAGTTGCCAGAGTCTCAATGGGGGTTGGAACTTCCAGATCAAAGCTGGAATGGCTACCCACTACATCTCCCCCTTTTTGTCTAAATAAGAAGGTTCTAAACTAGTACAAGACTATATGCAAAGGAATGGTTATCAAATATTGTCCAGGAATAATGAGGGATAATGACCTAGATAAGATGGAACTACAACCAATGCAAACAATATCAAGCAAGAAACACATACTAAAATCCAGAGAAGTATAGAGCATAGGTAAATGGCATGTTATAAAGATCATTCCAAAAGGTGTCCTATCCTAAAGAACCTGAATCTAATACTTAATATGTTCTTTCTAAGATATTATATATACTAAGTTGTAACTATAACTGCTAGCCTTCAGTCCCATCAAAGACCTGAGAAGGAACATAATGGTACTGAGAAATGGTAGATGGATGCAAGCAACTTTGGGAATCTTGCAAGGATAGACCAAGACAGCTGGCAGCCTGGACAGTCACCTAATGTTTCTCAGCATTGTTGGTGCATTTAAATTGGCTACAGGTCTCGAGTATCTGGCAGACCATTTTCAGAAGCAGGAATTCTGAAAGACCATCTTACCCTGTCTTGGCAGAGTACAGTGGTCGCTTTCCTTGTGTCTCGCTTGTCCAGAAAGGACAGCATTGCATTTGTACTGTCAGCCGTCAAGGCAAGGGCAGTTCTTTGCCCAGTAGGCCATTTTGTGTCAAGAAGACAAACTTTCAAATGGAAATATCTTAGAAGCCCAACATTCTCTTGGGACCAAATTGGTGCAGCCAGGAGCAATTGTGTCTCAGGTCAACAGAACTTTAAGTTATTTAAATGTCATATTCTCTAGGTCTATGAAGTGTTTGAAGATTACCTGTCCATCTGACCTATGTATCTGTAAATCTGGATAACCTAACTAATATAACTATAGAGATGACAGGAATAGGTGACTATAAATCTATGTCTTATCTACCAAAATAACCTAAGGACTAAGGCTTCACGTAAACAAGGTAAACAGTCTATAAGCAAATGAATGGTAAAGAATGATGACTTTAAAATTGTGACAATACAAAGATATTTATAACAGAGGTAGGAATATATAGTGCGATATGCAATATGACAATAATCTTAAATATATATCAATATACAGAATATCCTAAACAGAAGAACATACATACAATATGACAGATATAAATTTACATTTGTATCAATATAAAAGTATTTCAAATAAGAGTAGAAATATATGTACATTATAACAAATATAGTTCTGTAGTTGTATCAATATACAAATTATCTTAAACAGGAATATAAAAATAGTTTACATTTGTATCAACATATAAGAATCCATTACAGTACAAATTACAGTGCAAATTATCCAAGGTTGGTACTTTACTAAATTTGTTTACTAGCATATACAATGATCTGCCATAATATCTTATACCTATCCATTCGTTATTGTTGTGGTTTGTAAGCTTTACAGCTGGGTAGAACTTTTAATTGCTTTTTGTTTCCTTGGCAGCTTACATAGTACCTTCCCCAATAACTCTAAGCCCTATGTCCAAAGCATGTTGTATCTTCAGCAGTAGGGTATTACCTTAAAGTTCCTGGAGGTAACCAAAGGCAACAGCAATGAATGGGCTATATTGCTTTGAGATAAGAATTTGACCTCCCATGAATGAGCCTCTTGCTAGGTTATTCAGTCCTATTGGTCATCCCTAAACACACACACACACACACACACACACACACACACACACACATATATATATATATATATATATATATATATATATATATACACATGAGTGACAGTGAATGGACTCAGCACTGTGTATTACGTATGTATAATATATTGTGTATACATCCTATATGCATGTGTTTATGTATAAATAATAAGGAGAGTAGAAGATGTCATGAAATTGAGAGTGATTATAGTGATGAAGGAGTTGAAGGGGAGATTGTGGAGTTGAAATTCTGTACATACATTACTCATTTGAATTTCTATAAAATATTTAAAATTTTAAAAAGAAAAAAAGATTAATCAGAAGAGAATTTGATCTGAGGATTGATATGACCTCAGTAAAGGAAGCTTAAAGCTTGGTTGGGGAAATAGACTAAGATTTTACAAAGCGGTTGAAAACACAGTGGTTGGTCCTACGCAAAGGAATGAATCACACATTAAAGCAAGGGTGAGGACTCTCCCTGTGAAGTGAGGAGAGTGGGGAAATTATGATTGAAACTATCAAATTTGTCTGAGTGTATGCATGTGAGCATGCAAACCTGTGTGCATGTGCATGTGTGCGCGTGTGCGTGCGCGTGCGCGCGCGTGTGTGCCTGTTATCTGGAAACTGAGCCAAAACTGAGCCATAACAATAACCTGCAAGACAAGTGAACTCAAGAACCAGCATTCTAGCCCCCTTTCTTTCTGTTGTCCTCATCTGTTTGTCTTTCCCAGCAAAGCATGGGACGAGCAGCATGATACAGGAAGATGTGTAGCAGGCGGCAGCCTGTCACGACCGAGGAGACTCTTTGTGGACTGCCTGTGTTATGCACAGAGCTGAGCAATGCAGATGGCGTGAATTGATTCTGAGAAGAAAACTCTCTCATAGTTCATGATTTCATCATCTTTGATCCTTTACAAAATGGAGGTTGAATTTAAGCCTCTGGGTCAGTAGGTAGATGGTACTACCCACCTGCAGCTTAGCAGATGACATTGCTGGTATACGATTACATATATCACATCCTGATGGCTCCATAATTTTAAATTATCATCTAATTAATATAACTATATATTCTCATAAAGAATTAAATTAGAAGAATAGAAAGTACACAATTTCCAATAATGAGTTACATTAGATACTTCTAAAGGGCTTACCGTGAAACCATAGTATTTCAGGTTATAGCCAAAAATTTAACAAAACAAGTAAGATAGTAATATGACAAAACCATGCAAGTGCATTAGCAATCAATAAAAATACCAATATTGTCACATAATTTGTAGTTAATATAAGAACCGTCATCTTTATAATTCCCTCACTATGAAATAATGAGATGTATAGTTAACATCAGACACATAAAAGAATTGTAAAATAATTAGAAAGCATCGTTTTATTTATCCTCTGTATCATATTGGCATATATATCATATTAGTCATGTAGGCACAAAATATACAGCTGCTGTGAATCAGTTGTTTTATGAAGTTTCTTAAAGCAGAGATTTCACACTAGGTATGTATTAACATGTGTGGCAATGGTTTGCTCAACACTTTACTAAGTCCCGAACTATGTGTACTGAGAATGTCGATTAACAAACTATTGCTTACATGTTCCTCCAGGAAGCTAGCGGTACAATTGCATACCTATTTTAAGACTCTGAGAGGGAAAAAAAGTTATTCTTCACTTCAACGTTTCCCCTGGACTAAATGTTCTTGAGAACCTTAAAATAATTCCACGGGAAAACAGAGGGAGAAAAATGCCAAGAACAAAAATAAAGGTATTTTACTCTTTACATATTACTTGGCATATTGGCACTGGACATAATACTTAGAATTGTTAGTGTCAGTAAACAATCACAATTATCTTATCCTATGGTTTCCATAAAATCATATGCAGTATAAATATTACTTGATGTGCCAAGGTATATCATCTATACTATGATTAATTATTTTTTTCATACAATGTTTTGATCATGTTCTTTCTCCTACCCCAACTTGTCTCAGATCCCCCCTCTCCCCACCCATCCAACTATGTACCTGTCTCTCTAAAGATGAAAAAAGAACAATCAAGAAACACACCATAACACACAGAACCATGAAATTAAAACCGAAAACAAGACAAAAATACAAAAGAACACAAAAGTCCACAAAAATAGGAACAACACACAATTCATTGTGGATTGGCCAACTACTCCTGGGCTTTGAGTCTGCCCTGGAGTGAGGTTAACATACCCAGTCACACTCTATGGGACAAAACTTATTTGCCCTTTGCCTACGTGTATCAGTTGCAAATAACTTTTGATTGACTGTGGGCCCCCATCCACCTCCCCTTCTGTGTTACGCGGCTGTCTTGCTTAAAATCTACACAGGTCCTATGCATGCTACCAGCCTCTGTAAGTTCATATTGTATCAGTTCTATTGAGTCTGAAAGATATTGTTTTCTCGGAGTTGTCCATCACTTCTTGCTCTTAAAATTTTCAATTATTGCTGTAATTTTTCAAAAGTAGATTGTAGCCTTCTAGGGAACAGGGTAAGCTGGCTTAGTTTGCTAATCAAATTAATCGTTTTTCCAGTGCTGAGATGCTGAGATGCTGAGATGCATCCACTAGGTGGCGCTGATACTCTAGCTCTTTCAGATACTGACACTAAATGCAAAATTCCATTGCTGTCTCCAGCTACAGTGATTTTCAATAGAAATTCACCTGTAGAGAGTTACCTGGGTAATTGATAATAACACTTTTAATTGTGTGGTTTTTCTTATTAAAATAGGAAAGTTATTAATTGGAGTCATCAACATATTGAGAAATGTACCTCCTCCACAACTTATTCTAAATACCAACTCTTTTCCTGTCCCTCTAAAGTACTAGAAAGAATTTCTCACATTTTTCTGCATTGGGTAATGTAAGACCTAAGAAATATCATGACTGATAATAAACCGAATCTCCAGTTTCTAAGAGGAATTAAGAGATCTCCCTGTTGTCCTGCTTTGTCGCTTTGCCCTAAGGAAGACTAAGCAATTACAAGCCAGAAGTCATCCCATTGCAGCCCTGCTCACAGATTACTCAGCATCGTGGAAGACTTCACAAGCAACAGTCATTAGAAGCCATGGAGCCACATACCAAGACTTGTCAGTGCTGCTGGTTTATTTTACAAATTTCCATTAATTACCACCCTCATTGGTGAAAATAAACAATGTCTAAGGTGAGATTACAACAAATGGATGTGGAGGAGACTAGCGATTCTGAGATATTTTAAGAACTTCTGTGAGATCTCTAGAGTTGCCGTGAAGTTGAAAAGGCAACACTGGAGGATAGAAGAGAGGGTTGGGAGCTGGATGCCAGGGCCCCATGACAAGGCTTCACAATGGCCTTTAGACCAATTTCATCCTAAAAAAAGTAATTTTCCAGTTAGGTTTCCTATTGTTCTAAAGTAATTTGATACGAGTGGCAGAGATGAGAAGAACCTTGTGCAGCTAGAAGGTCAAACGCATTATAGAGAAAAGAGCATTCCTTTAAGAGCGCTGTGAGGGCTTTGGTGGTCATCTCTACTATATTATTTTTTTGATTCTTCCGTTTCTAACTTGATCAATTTTACTTTCCCCTCACTTCCATCACACTTTTATTTTGCATCCTTTTCTTATCTGTCTTCACTTTAATATATCCTTCAAATCCCTTGTGCTCAATAAGCTCTTTCTTTCGATCATGTTTATGTAAATACTAATACTTGTGTCTTCCAATTTTTATTGTAAACTCAAGAACTATTTGAAGAAGAAACAATATATATGTATATTAGATGAAGGTTCAGCCATTTCAAGAGGCCATGCTTTTGTTATTCGTGAATATATTATTTTCTAAGAGACAGCAATAAATTTGGGGGTTATCATGGCTTTTAATCTACTCAGACAACATCAGTGTCAGCATGAATGGCTTTAGTGCAAAATACACAGCATAAAGCCATTGAAACAGACAAAATTTAAATTCTGACTTTAGGTACAGGACATTAGGTTCTATTGATTATTTTTATCCAAAAATACTTATCAATTCTCACTGATGTTATTATTGTTATTATTTCTGCTGGGTCAGCATTCCTGCACCAGGTATATTTACACAGTGCTGCAAAGCATGCATTCACATCACACGTTACATCAAGAAACAGACAAAGGCCCCAGTAAGTAAAAGTAGGTTTATCTTAACATCTTTTTATGTATTTATTGTTCCACACATGGCCAAAAACAACATATTTTATACTGGCTAAAATATTGCGGTTTTCTCTCTACTGTCAATCACCTGTATTAATTTCACACAACTTTTCTACAGCTCTCTTTGGATGATTGAAGGGGTAGTTAAATTCTGCTGGCATGAAAAAATCTAAAAAATTTTGAAATTTCCTTTTGGATATAAGATTTGGACCTGTAAAATGTCATATTTAAATATTTCAAGGAGTTTAAATACAGTATTTGTGTGTGTGTCTCAACCACCTGTAACCAGGCAGAATGAAACTGAAAATGTGGCATACGTATTAATTTGAACCTTGAATTATTGTTTTCTCTCTCTCTTGGCATATGCACATATATGTGGCAGAATCAGAGACAAGCTGCTGTGGTGAAGTTTAGAATATTAAAGAAAAACACAAAATCAACCCTCACAGAACAACATCGAGATGTTACAAACCACAACAAAACCAAACCAAACAAAACAAAACAGAGTCCCAGAAAAACACTCAAAAATTTTAAATGTTGAATAGTGAGAACAAAAGTAAAACATTTTGGCATAAGAGACATGGACAAAGAATCCATGAGAAAATAGGCTAACCGAATTAGAAACTCTACTTTCTATGGTTATCGAAACTAGGATAGTATTAGCAGTACTGAGACATGAAAAAAAAAATGACAAGGGTCGAGGGCTGTGCCTTGTTGACAGAAAGCTTGGCTAGCACATGCTTTGCTTGCTTAGTTCTGGGATTTGTACTAAGTAATGATAATAATTGATCTAATTGTTTAAAATCATGGTTAAATATTTCCATGAGTTACAGATTGGGGATAACGTCAATGAAAAATGAACTGGGCCACCAGACTTTCAAAATGTGCTAAGGTGTTTATGAACATGAACTGGCACACAGAGTAAGTACTCTGTAATATATATTACACACAGACACACACACACACACACACACACACACACACACACACACACACACACGAAAGAATGAAAAACATTTACTAGAAAATGCCCATGAACTTAAAAAAGAGCAAGGAGTGAGATGCAAGGAAGGTTCAGAGAGAAAAAAAGGAAGGGCAATGGATGTAATTTTATTATAATCTCAAAATAAAAGAAAATGTATTTAAAACGTTTAATGGTTAACTCTGTAAAGATGCTTTTTACCTTGAAAGAAATCACAAATGAAACAGTGAGCTTTTCTTTTCCTTTTCTTTTCTTTTTTATTCTCTGCTTATTTCATCCAATTTCCTTTATGCTTCTGTGATAAAACATTCTGAAGAAAAGCAGATGCAGGGAGTAAATAATGCACTTCATCTTATACTTCCAGCTCACAGGCCAACATTTGGAGAATTTAGGACAGGATTTCAAAGCAAAAATCTCAAGGTAGGACTGCTTGCTCTTCTATTCAATATGATCTCCAGCTATGCAACTCAAGGACAAGGACGTATGCAGAAACCACAAAGAATGCAGCTCCCTAACTGGCCTGTCCACAAGTGTAATCATTCTTCTACAGTTCAGGACCACGTGCCTATGGATGACACTACCCACAGTGAGCTACATCTTTTTGCATTACATAATAAGACAATCCTCCACAGACATGACTGGTAGCAAAATCCACAAGAGTCTATTTAAGTGGTAGCAGGGATTTATTAAAATATGGAATAGGGAAATACATTCACAAATATAGTATATGGTAAATCCAGTTGCAGAGAGTCCTTGGAAAGGTGAGAACAGATCACACAATGCTTCACACCGCCTGACCTGGTCTTCACCACCCAAGAGAGTGTGCAACCCCACTTTCTCTTCCCTTTTAAGAGGTCACATAGGCTGACAAGAAGCACTGCCTTTATCAGGCCAGGTAGCCCTAGGTCATTGGTGGAACGATTACCCACTACACATGACTTCTGGTCAAGTGGTCAGTTTAATGTTTTAATGTTTCTCTCTCCCTCTCTGTCTGGCAAACAACTGTTTAATTGTTGTTTGATAGGCCATGTATAGTTAAGTAGACTTTCTTACAGTCTTAATAGGATATTTGTTTCCCAGGTAGGAAAATAACTACCTTTCTGTAGAGCTCCTACACTTGAAATTTATTATTTGATTGCTCTTCTCCCCAGACACTTCACAATCTTTTCAAGAACAGGAAATTTGTCACTTTGTTTGCAGTGTATTCCCTGTGTTTAGAAGAATTGCTGGCATATGGTAGGTGTTGTATGAATATTTCATGAATGAAACATTAGCAATGCTTGATAATAGACAACTGTGATTTAATCCAGTCTTTCAACTAACACCTAAGCCTTCACTTACATGAATCTTGTGTTAGCTGAAGGAAAACATGGACTTCTTTAGATGTTTCACCGCTTGAATTTATTTGTCATGCACATTGTAATGATATTTAGTCCTTGCATTACTCTGATGTCCTAAGCATTTAGTTTTATTATACAAAACATAGAGTTTCCTCCAAATAATACTTTGACAGTCTCTCAAAGCTTCAGTCCAATTCTGACTTCGTCATCAAATAATGCATCGTGGTATGTTGTTAAAATATAAAATGTTATTTTCTAACACTTATGCTTTGAGATGGCAGTAAGAGACTTTCCATAATGCATACTGTTTACGTTGTAGGAACTCTCGCTTTGGGGCAAAAGTCCTGAAAGAATTGCTGATATTCACTGCTTCAAATTGATTTTCTCTCATCTTTTTAACCTTTTGCCTTAGGCTTTTTGTCACCAACACACTATAAAATAGCTCTGTCATAATCACTGATAACTTATATTTATTAAGTCTGGTAGTCATGTCTGCAAATTCATGCTTGTCTCTGTCACAACTCGGAAACATTGTCTATTATGGTTCCCTGCTCTTTTCTTCCTAAGTCACTTTGGAAGTGACTCTTTTGAACCTTATTTCTGATTCATCTCTGAAATAGTGTTATAGTTCTCATTCATAGACTTTGTGTGTATGTGGAGGTAGGCAGGTGGAGCAAGAGTTCTATGACCTTAAGTGGACTAAATAATGATGAATCTCAAATTTTCCTCAAGTCCTAACTCCTCTCCTGAACAGCAGGTGATTGTCCTAGCATCTACATTGGCTCTCTGAAGACACAAAGGCAGGTCCTGCTCTAAGTTACACCATAGGGTACAGACTACTAGCTTGCAAACTGGGTCTTGCCTTTTGTGACTTCCTTCTATAAGGCTAGGGTTTGCTTCCTTTTTAATGCAAATGCTGAGGCAAAAAAATACATTAATTTTGAAAGCAAACATTTACAATTTTCTAACACAAACCATGCTATAACAACTGATATATAAATAAAATAATCTTATCTATAAACTCAGATTAAAACAGGACTGCACAGACACAATGCATGTCTTCAAATCACAAGAGAGAAAGGAGATATGAGCTTTCCAAACAAACCAGGCCCATGAAAGTTGCAAACTTCTTACCTGAATTATATGAAGGAAGTACCAACCAATGTTCATCGTGGCATCGTGGCATTTTGAGAAGAAAAGTAATATTAGGCCAAACAGCGTCTGCATCACATAATTGAGACATAACGATATTCCCACTCTTCTGCTTGATAGGACCTAGAGAAACCACTCAGGCAGACATAGTATATGAGGAATCAATGTTTCACTTTGAATCTGCTGTGTATCCTGACTGACTTGTGTGACTTGAACGGAAGATAAGTGTGCTTTTATCTAATCTCCTATAATACTCTCTTGACACTACTATGTCAGTTCTCTGTATTTTGTCTTCTCTAATGTCCTTGGGACGCATGTACCAATTGTCACCTATTCATACCCATGTTGTGATCTATCTCTATGGTCTGATGTATAATGTGTGTCTTGAAAATTAATACCAATGATTAAGATTAGAAGAAAAGAAACTGTGTTGTCAAAAGCCATGAGTCTCAAATGAAATTAAGTGTGCTTGGTGAACTCCTTAGCATATGCCCAGATGACTTGAAAACCTTCTCCACAGATACTTGATTAGCTGTGCTCACAGCCATTTCATTCACAATAGCTAGGAAATGGAAAAAATTGAAATGCCCTTCACCTGACTAATGTATAATGAAAATGTGGCACATATATATTACGGATTACTATCCAGCTGTAATGTAATTGAAATCATGAACTTAATGTAGATAAATGGATGGAAATAGAAAAGACAATGCTGAATGAGGTCACCCATACCCAGAAAGAGGAAAAACACAAAAATTCCCTCTTATTAGAGATTTCTCGTTTCAATCTTTAAATGTGAGTATATATCTTGAAATAACTGCAGAAATCAGAAAGGTAATAAGGTCATTGCCAGTGTAGAAGAGTGGAATTAACAGAGGGGAGAAGAGTAAGGTATATGTGATCTGACAGGGGAAATGGGATAAGGGATTTATAATTAAAAAGAGGAGAAAGATAAATACAGAGTAAAGATGGAGGAGGCTTAATAACATCTAAAAAGGTCATAAGGAATTATACTATTAACTATTTACCTAATATCAACCATATTATGTTGTTATATAAGAATTATATATAAACACACAAGTCTGTTTATAAATATGCACACTTATTTGTAATGAATTTTCTCATCTGGAATGACAGAGCCCCTTCCAAGAGCTGAAGGCTGTCTAACAAAAACTCCAACACTAACCATGAAAAGGCCTGTTTTGAGTGGTTGGTCAGGTTGTCCAAAGGACTCCCAAAACATCACAGGCTATTTCTGTTGTCTTTGGCTGTTTCCAAGAGGTGGAAGGTAAGTCCTTATTAAAAAAAAATATCCTGCATTTAGGACACAAAACCCAGAGTTTCCTGATTTGGAACTAACAAGAATGTCTTTCTCCCTGAGGATAAACTCTCATGGTATTAGATGTTGTCATGCAAGTTTCTAAAGAAAGAAAGAAAGCTACATATAGTCCTACCAAGATACTATGTCAATGCACTGCAACAAAGACCACTTTGTCATGATAACCCCAAGTTTGCAGTAATGGTACACATAACTTGGTGGTAACCAAGAACTCTCTAATTAGACTTAAGAGCCACTCAACAAGAGATAAAATCACACCTGGTACTAGAAAACCTACCCAGAGATAGTTAAGTCATGAGTCTTGCAAGAGAACCTACAACCATTTTACTAAACCATCATAATCTCTACTTACACTCTAAATGTGTGTCCTTATACAGACAGATAATTTTAGTTCTCATCACCCATCAAGAAAATTTCCCTTTGCAACAAACAGAGACCATTACAGAAAAGCACAATCAATCAATGGAAATGCAGAATTATAGACCCCAGTCTCAGTGGATACATCTACAGAACTTTCACATCTCAGGCTTAGGGATGCCACACCAACTCCAGGGTCATCCGTGTGACATGAATGATTATGTCAATAATAGCAGATGGGAGATACGTGTCCCACAGAACTCAGCTCCCGGGAGGTCCCTGGCAGAGTGCCCGTGTTATGCCTCCTTCTCAAAGGAGACGTGCTTCACAGATCATGAGCTCTCTGGGCTATGGGTTCTGTATAACTGCTTTTCTGATAATGTTCTAATTAATCTATAAAACACAGCCAAAATTAATGAATGCTTGGGTTGTGAACTATGGAGGAAAGGGGAAACTGGACATGGACCTTATTTAGATATAGAAGAATGAACTATTCCTTAAAGACCTCAAGCCTCAAGCCGCTAGATAATAGAAAGTATAATAGTTCAGGCACTTCTAGGGAATGAACACTCACCCACTAGGAATCCTTTAGGAATCCCAACTAAAGTGATTTATGGCAGAAAACATTATCTTATAGGAGGGAGATGGTGGGCCCCACTGTTGAGGAAGTTCAGCATGGGAAACTTAAGGACTACAGCAGGACCCCTTCCCCTTACAGGTGTAAAAGTACAAGAGTCCATATTCCAGCAGGTAAAAGGGTTTTATATTAGAAGAAATATATGGTAAAGAACTGAAGAAAGACTTAGGGAGGATCTGCAGCATCCAAATTGGCTAAATGGGTCATGAAAACCAGAAAAGTAAAAATGAATAATAAACTAGTGAGCGGCTGAGATAAAGATGAAGGACACAGCTGCAAGAAGCCTACACAAGTCTAGGAACTGTACTAAGTTTAAAAAACACAGACTGCTCTTTGGGTCATAAAGTTCTTGTGAGTGAAGGGATATGTCTAGTGCCGATTAGTAATTATATTCTTACTGTTTTTAAAGATGATGTAATTGAATTATTGCCAAGCTCTTGTTGTTCCTTGTATGACTTGATAGTTTTCTTTTCTGTATATAAATTACTGATTTGCAGAAGTAAAATTGCAGCAGATTCAAACCACTTCTGAGTGTGTTGTCTGTCTGTCATTCACCGAATCCTTGCCTTCCTGACTACCCAAGCTCTGGTCCCCCTACGGTCATGGTACCCCCGATGGGCCAGTCCGTGGCATAGGGAAAATTGAGGAAGAAGGGGAAGAAAGATTTTAAGAGCCACGGGATCTGGGAATTTCTGTGAGACTGATTCCTCTAGTAATCCTAGAACTACATCCATAACCATGACTACCTAAACATGAGCTGAACAAAGACAACATACATGCCAGAATGGATTGGGCAAAGCTTAGGAAGCCTCAGCCATACACAGAGAAAGACAGGCAATGTAGGAATGGTGAGAACTGGAGAAAAAAGTCTTCCCAAGGGATGATGTCACTGGTTATCCAATATAGATGGCCAGCCTTAAAAGCATACATACAGGTAACATTAGACATACTGATCAGGTTACATTTATGAATGCACATACACACATATGCATGTAACAGCAATTAATGAAAAAATAAGCTATAAATTCCAAAAAGAGCAAGGAAGTGTATATGGGAATGTTTGGGGGGAGGAAAGGGAAGGGGAAAATGATGTAATCATGTTGTATTTTTAAAAATAAAATATAAAAGATTGGTTGGTGATTTATAATCAATGAAACAGATATGACTCTGAATTTATTTTTGCTCAATAAACTCTGACCTTTTAAAAGGAACCATATGTATACATCTGTGTTTCTGACAGCTCATTTACAATAAACGGTTGTAGATATCTCAAATCAAACTTATCTAAAATTAATCGCAACCTATCTATCACCTCAGTTCTACTTTGCCTTTCGTATTACTCCGGGTCAATTATGGAAACTTCATCCTCAGCTAAAATTCTTATTGAACCAACTTATCTCTTTCTCATTTCACAGTGTCAGCCAATCTTGGTAGTAAGGCACTGAACATGTATTCTGTCTCTGATCAACTTTCATTTCCCAAACTGCTATCATGCTGGTTCAAGTCAGTACTTTTCATAGCCTAAAGTACTCGAAGAGCCCAGAGAAATCTTCCTGCTTCTATCTGGGCTTCCTTTCCATACCTTCTGAAAGCAAAAGTCTAAGTAATGTTGTTAAATAAAACGTCGTATCATGTCAGCTCTCTGCTTGGAACCTCTCTAGGGCTCCTCATTTGAGTTGGAATAATAGGGGGTAGAAGGCAAGTTCCATCTGAGTAAAAACAGCAGTGAAATCTGAGGCAGAGAGGAAAGGAAGACTCAGAAGGCTGTGTGGAAACATTTTGCAACAAGAGAAAAGGGAAAAGGAGGGGCGGACTCAAACTGATTCTCTGTCCTCAAAGGAAAGCAATTCTATAGATGCCTCCCGGCCCCTTGTCTGGATTCTCTCATGGAAGATACGGTGGCTCTTTGGTCAGTTTGGATCTAGTAGAGGAGGCTTTTGGGAGTTGCCCTCAGTGCCTAGTTTCATCCTTGAGGAAACCTTGGAGGACGCAGAGAATGAGGGAACTTTTGATATACTTGGTATATTTTACAGAATATGAGTCAAAGGCTAGGAAGCATATCAGTGTCCTGCCACCAGGAAGGTTCTGTTCTACATGATCTCCATCCTGAAAACCAGTTAATCTAACCAGTTAATAAATACTTTACTTTTTGCGTTTTCTTTCTGCCTTGGCTCTACATCCAGAAGGCAAGCCCTGTAGTTGACAAGCTTGCATCAAGTCATTCAATATATTTCTAAGAGATTCTTTCTACATATTTCTTTAATAACAAATAATGTATGTAAATTAAAGAAACTTGAAGAAATTTATAATATTGCTGTTTTACCTCTGTTTTGTACATCATTAGAGAGTATAAAATAGTTAATTGTTGTAACTAGCATTTACCTAAATATATTAAAATTTAACTCTCATTAAATGATTTTGGTGATTACACAAATATTTTTCTTGTTATTTAATCACCAGTTGTTTTTCTTCATGAATGACCTTGCTTTGAAAATTAAGTGTCTCCTGTATCTCATTTCTAAACTGATGCAAAAGCCATGCAAACCACAGACTGATTCTGACCTTTTATATCATTTTATAGTACAATTTTTAGAAGACCATTAAATGCCATTTCACAAACTCCCTCATCTATTTAATTGGGTAGACTGAAAATGCCATCAATTATTTCTAGAAATCATCATGATATGATAATAGCCCTGATTGTTATTTTTTGAAGTAAAACTTGAATTTTAACAATATTGACATCTTGATTTATATTAAACTATCTTTTACAAATATCTGTGGCATAATTTCCTAAACTTACTTCCCATATATTATTAATGGTCTGGGGAAAATTCCCATAAAATTTCATAGCATGTGGTAAACTTTTTCACGCTCCCTCTTAACTGCACATATAAATAAACACACACCCATGTGCACGCACGCGCGCACACACACACACACACACACACACACACACACAGAGTGAAATGAATATAAGTCCCTATCTCATGTCAGATTCTTTATTTATTTTCCAATTACTTTAACATTTCATTCTTTAATCTTAGGTATTCCTAATTAATAGAGTATTCTTAAAGTATTAATTTTGAACCTGTGGTCTCTGCTTTTATTTTAATATATGTTCAGTTAATGTTTGTTTTTCATTATCTATTAAACCTTTACAGTAAACTAAAATCAAAGCAATTTCTTCCACAATTGTTATCATTAAAATTCTTTAATCTTCTGTCAGAGTGTTGTTTTGGGACAAATCTTATCTTACACTAAGAACTCAAAAAATATTTCTTTAAACATAACTCTAAATAACATACTCTAACCACAATAGAGCCCAACAGCTTTCTGATGTTGCTGGCTTGTGTTGCTAGATCTTTGAGAGTCATAGTAATTTAAAAAATCCATGTCCCCAGATTCAATCCATAAGACCATTGGTGCGAATCTACAAATGCCTGATTTCTAGAGAGTTCACATGTTTATCATATACCACATATTTTCAACTTTGCCTGAATGAGTTCATGTATACCACATGTGCAGAAGCCTGCAGAGTCCACAAAAGGGAGCCAGAGCCCCTGGAACTAGAGTTACAGGAGCTTGTACAATATTCTATATGGATGCTGGGAATAAAGCATGCTCCTCTACAAAAATAGGAAGCACTCTTAAGTGCTGAGCCATATCTCTTGCACTAGAAATGGATAAATTAGTCAATAAAAATAGCTAAAATTGGCTATTAACTATTGAAATATGCAATGATTTGGGCAACAAATTAAACATGACAAATGTTACAAATGAGGTTGCAATGTAAGCATAGGAGCAAAACCAAGCTCCTTTGGGACTATTTGTCTTAAGTAGACTTTTAGAGTTAGGCAGGAGGTGAAGTTATTAGTATACACACTAACGAGTCAGGAGTACAAGCATGTGAGGGAGAGATAAGAAAAAGGTAGATTGAACGAGAAAATTTACATTCTGACCAGGATTGTATAGAAAAAGAGTACCAAAAGGAAGCTTGTGTGTGTAGAAGGCTACATTGAAGACAGCTTATCAACATTGCCGTGTGTCAATGCTGAAAATTATTGGAGGAAACCCCTAAATACAAAATCTTTGGCTAAATGATTACACAATGATGATTTTCTAACAAAATTATTTGCACCAAGATTCTAACAAGTAATTCCTTGTATTTTCAGAGTATTTTGTTGGAAAGACATTATAATATAATCTTCCATTTATTGTCTTCCTCAATCTTTCTTAACTGAAGAGTCATAAGAAGTTATTAGCACTTTTAACCCATTTGTACATACATGAGAACCTTCTAAAGAAACATTGAACTGAACATTATTTTTGTATTTATTTCAACATTATTGTCATTTATGTAAAGATGATGTACAGATAAATTTAAAATATTAAAATGAAAGTGCCAAGTTAGAAGATATCATTTATAGAATTCAAATACTCTTGGTTAAAGTTTAAGACAAAACAATTTTGCTCCAACATTCTGGTTTTTTTCCTTCAAGAATGATATTTTAGAAAATGATTCCTGTGGATCTGTGTTTTTAATAAAAAATGGCACAGTTATACCAGGGACAGTGGCCTGTAATTGTAATTTTAGCACTTAAGAATTGTGAATTTGGGCCAACCATAACTAGATGAGGAGTATAAAGTTAGCTTGAACTACACGAGAGTGATCCTGTCTCAAAAACAAATGAAAAAGTAAAAAAGAAAAATAAATAAATATGTAATAATTTAATATTACATAGTAAAAATGTTTTATTAGAGATTATTGTGGTGATGTTAATGAAAATGCCCTCCATATGCTCCTATATTTGACTGCTTGGTCCCAAGCTAGTAAAATTGTTCAGAAAGATTAGGAGGTGTGGCTTTGTTGGAGGAGGTGTAGTCTTATCAGCAGAAGTGTGTCACTGAGTTTGGGCTTTGAAGTATCAAATGTACAGGCCAGACTAAATCTCTGCCTCCTGCCTGCAGCTCAGGATATAAGCTCTGAGCTCCTGCCCCAGCACCACAGCCATTCCAGCCTACCTGCTGCCCCGCCCCCACCCCACCATGAGGATCATCTATTAACCCTCTGATGCAGGGAACGAGCCTCCAATTAAATGCTTTCTTATATAAGTTGCCTTGATCATGGCAGCAATAGAATAGTAACTGAGACAGTTATGTAGTGTATAAATTATGTATGCAATTACATAATATATTAAGTCATTTGATGAAATAGGATTGTATGTATTTGCTGGTAATGAAAGAATTTTATTTTGTTGTGGGAACAAAAACGTGGTGTGATGAATGCCCACTACATGGATTAATGTTGCACAGATATTTTCCCTTACTCATTTTATAATAATCTATAAAATCTATTTTGCATTTTATATTTAAACAACAGCCCAGAGCTGATCATGCTTTCAACTGCCTACCAACTGTGAGATTTGGCCGTAGTAAAGTTCAGTCAACACATTTTTATCAACATGAAACATAAATTAGCTCTCATATTAAACCCAGATGAATTTTATTTTAAACCTTTATACTCTCGTATACAGTCACCCCAATCTCACACAGTCAACACCATTAAAATTTGAAGTTCCGTTGGATATTATGATGACTAAGTCATTATGTACTTTTCCCTGAAGATAAATTATATAGTTTAAGAGCAATCAGCATATAATAACGGAATGCACTGGGTATACTTCTCCAGTTTTGAAATATATGAATAACTTTTAAAAACCAATTCTGTTTCAAGCATGTCATACGTTTCTACTGCAGTTGCATGTCAGTGGTTCACTAGAGTTTCCCCTTCAATATCTGCTCTACCACCACCTCCTACCACCTCAAGCAGTTCTGTAGAGGACTTAACATTCTATTATTGACACATACATCTATAACATTTGTTTAATCTTAGTCTTATGAGTCCTCTTGTAATTGTGGCTTCATGGAATTTCCCCTTTAAAGCTATTTTTATGTAGGTATTTTCATTCTGTTTTTATGTGTTTCTTTTTTCCTCAAACGTTTTTTCTTAGAAGTTCTAAGTCATTGGTGAAATCAATTTCAAGACATTCCCACATTGCCACATAAAATTTAGCTTATACTTAGTAGTTTAAATTTCTTTGAATGGAATAGTGTTATATCAAATATAACATAGAAACATATTATACTGGATTCAGATTTTTCTGAAACTTTTGAAATATAAGCTTTTAAAACATAAATTCAATAGGCAATTGGTGTCAGATTACAATATGATTCCAAGTAATTAAATTCCAAGAATTGGAGGGCGTGGACCACTGGCTTTCCAGTGAAGGAATGCCAGTTAGCTGGACAGCTAAGGAAACAGGCAGAATGCCCAACCTTACTATCAATAGCTGCTTCTCCACATGACTGAATGTATATATTTTTTTCACAAAAGCACTTAAGCTTTCGGCTTCTGGATCATCCAGGTGGAAAAAGAAATACGGTTATCTTCTACCTTCCAAAACTGCTGTGAGAGAGCCTAGTCAATTAATATTTTCAAACAGATTTAGGAACTTTAAATTAAATGTAGTATGGACAACCCCTTGACTTTTTTTTATCATTTAAATAGAAGATACCTAGAGAAGTCTCTCAAACATTAGAGAAGCAATTACTTTTGTAAACAAATAAGTTCACTTCATATTCTAAGATGCCCATGCAGTACTGTCAATATTCATAATATCATAGCATAAAAATAGCTAACATTTTTGAGGGAGAGTTTTTATCTAGGGTGATACTGTATTCTATTTTTCTTGTCTCCTCCTTCCCTCCCTTAGCTTCATCCTCTTCTCTCTCATAGATATTTACCTAATTTTCATAAATGACTCAATATGCATTAATTTCCCAATGTATCTTCACCTAATGAACAGCACTTTGTGTGCTAGTTATTTCCTATTTTAATTGTCAGCAATCTTTCCTAGCCACAGAAAAATGGTCTCTCTGCACAAGTTCCTTTATGATATTTTATATGATATCATGTAATCTTTTAAACATGGTAAATTTTTTCTTTGTCTGTCCAAGGTAAGACCATCCTTTCTCTTGTCATCAGGATTGTCTTATCAGCAAAAAGCATGGTGTGTGAACTGGAGTTCTATTTAAATACTATTTTGAGGTGGATACTTGAAAAATAACCCATTCAGTTTTAAGAATTTAGCTATGAGACTATAAATGTTATGCTTCTATAGCCATATGCTTTGTCTCAGCATCATTACACTTTTAACTGCATACTTCCTTATGAATATTAATAAGCTAGAGTAGAATAAATCTACTCAATGTTCATGAAGAACTAAGAATGCAATGATCACCAAACTCTCCATTTCTTGATGTGAAGGGGTGCTGTAGTTCATATATTGCTCTTCTGACAAGCTTGTAGGAGCCTTAAGAATAGCTCAGGGGTATACTAAAGACCTCATACTGGCCCTGGCCAGCCAGTCTGGTGACCTAGATGGCCACTAACAGCTTCTGGTGTGTCTGTGACACACCAAAGACACACCATCACTGAACTGTTTTTCAGGTGATAAGTCTGAAGATGCAAAGAATAATGTCACTGACCAGGAGACTTAATGAACCCTTTCATGCTTTCCTGAAATGTAATGATTTGGAGAATTTTATCAATGTTATATTAAGCCTTATGATGGTTCCATGAGGTACCAAAGTAGTGCAGACTTGCAAATGGATTTGTCTAATCAAAATGCTAAAATGAAGACACGAAAATCAGCTCTTATGACCAATTTACTTTACTATGAAAATGTTAATTGAAAGTGATTCTATAAATGTTAAAACCAGATGTTAAATGTCTCCTTTTGAGCACTCAATTTCTCTGAAATAAACATTGGTAGAGGTTGTTCTGACTAGAGAGAAACAATGAAATTGATAAAATGATATAATTTTAATGGTGCTTGAGTCGCTCAATCTAAAAAAAAAACACCACCTTTGACTCTAAAATAGTGTGTAATTAATGTTACAACTAGCAAATAATTTATCTTAAGCTGGTGATAAGTTTCTGTTGTGTAAGATCCAAAGTAGTGCTAGCAAATACATTACATTTCTAAGAAAAGCCTTTAAATCTGATGGGACATCAAACTATTTATTCAGGTGAAAAAATGAACCTTTTAGTTTCCCAGCTCTTTTATTTTGCCATTTTTGAAAATTATATATGAATGTGTGAAGTGGAATTTTATGAGCTCAACTCAAGTGAACCCAGATATATCCTGGTGTGTCTATTGTATTTAAAACAGCTTGGGTATTTGAGGAAAAAAATTAAAAAGTACTAGGAAAGCAATAAGCAAATTGTGATAGTAATCTGTGTAAATCCACTTATATAATTAAGTCAATAAATGCAGGACACAGAATCTTCATAAATTTTCTTCCTCTATTTTCTGAATATTTTTAATTAATTTTGATCAAGTTATTTCAGGATTAGGCTTCACACTTTGATACATTCAGTTCACCCCTTTTCAGGTTGTGTGTAAGCCTTCCCAAGGATTTCATGGAAAACTGAGTGAGTTATCTTGAGGGAGCTAATTTAATAAAAGGCTGCTTGTTACAAAAATGTTTTTTCTACAAAGCAGCAAATGCAAGTCTCAGGTCAGATGTCTTTAAGCTTTAGCCAGCTCTCAAAATATACTTTGCACAACCTTTTTCTTTATTCTCATCAAATGGTGGTTTAAGCATTGATAACCAGCAATATGCCAAAAAAGAAAAAGAAAAACAGAGAGATTTCAGCTAACACTCTGATCATCAAGGGTTGAGAGATCTTGTTTCAAGGTCTTCCGAGATCATTCCTTGAATAGCTGTACACTTTAGCACTTGAGAAATTAGTCCTCTAGTCAACAGGAAGGATGAAAAAATGTAGATGAAGTAAATGTAGTAGCTCAGCATGTCAGATATTCTGTGACATCCATCAACATCAGAACTTGGCTGAGGCAATTTAATGTAATATATGTATCTATGTTATCAATAAAGAAAAATTATCTGAAGCTTTGCATAATGTTAAATAAAGAGTTAACTCTGGGTCTTGCCATCTCAACACTTAGGAACATGCTGAAGAGAAATGAAAGCATGTCATGACACAAAACTGCTACATGAGCATCCACGGCAACATCGCAGATTTTATGCAAAACCAAAGGCAAAATGTTTAATAATGAACTGTCTAATGGGATGATCAAAGTACAATTATCTAATAAAATGAAATGAGCTTAACAACAGAAGGTGGGTTAGTGTTTGTCCAAGGTTCCTGAAAGGAATATTGATAGGGACTACTAGGAAGAACAATGGTTCTTTCCCTTTGTTTGTTGTTTAATTTGATAAGGTTTATTTTTTTCAGAACTTCACTTATAAGTACTGTATCGACATAATTTCTACTTCTCACCCTCACCCCTCCAATTCTAACTGTGCTCTCTTATTGGATTTCAACTACATGATATCTTCTTCTTTACCTACATCACACTGAGTCAATTTAGTGTTCCCTCTCCTTGTGTTTTGGTGGAAAAGCAAGAGAAATGGATCTGCCAAGGAAGTTTGCCATCTAAAGGACCATGAGTGAGTTCTAGTAGTGCTGAATACTTGTACTGTTGATTTTTGTTTTCTTTGATTTAATTGTGACTATGCCCTGATTCTTCAAGTAAGAAAGTTTTAGGCTTTACTCAATTATTTACTTATTTTTGTTTCATTGTTTGTTTTGTTTTGAGAGAATGTGGATATTTTAGAGACATTTTGGAGAGAATAGATGTTTTGGACTCTGAAAGAGTCTAGATATTTTAAATGGTCTAAAATTTTAAATTTATGTGTTTGGATTTTTAAATTGCGGGAATTAAAAGTGTTTTGTGTTATATTGTTACTTTGGATATAAGGGAAAATTTGAGATTTGATATTAAAGTATCAATGTGTCAAGTAAGCAAAGGGTCAATTTTCTTGGCTTCCTTTTTCCACTTGGCACAGCTAGAGGCATTTGAGAAGAGGGAACTTCAATGGAGAAACTGCTTCTAACAGATTGTCAAATGGCATTTTGGTTGGTGAATGATGTGGAAGGGCCCAGCTCACTATGGGTCATACTACCTCTGGATAGGTACATGCAAGTACAAGATAAAATAAACCCTTTCCTACATAGTGTTTAGGACATCCTGATATTTCCAGATAGCCGGACATGAGGCAGTGATTGGTTCTGTTTTAGCAACTAATCTTCAAGCTACTATAAACACCCACTGTTTGCTTTTTGTAGACATGACTTTTCAGTTCCTTTTGGTAAATACTAAGGAGCTGATTTCTTAGATCTTGTGCTAAGAATACATTTAGTTTTAGATTTTCTTTTATATCTTTTGGAAGATTTGCAGTTCTACAATTTACATTTAAATCTATTATACATTATGAATTAATTGTTGAAGAAATTGAGTAGCCTGTCTCTGACTGCCTCTGAATCCATTAGTTGTCATGGGAATATCTAGTCATTCCAAAACCATTTACTGGAAATTCTGTCAATTTTCACATGCATACAAACACACACACGTATGTGCACATGCACATACACACACACACACACACACACACACCACTCCTCTTTCTCTATTAAGTGTATTTTGTCAGAGATTTTATTACAATATTATATGTACACACATATATCCTGATGTGTTTAGAATGCCATGTTTCTTTGGTGTATTCCATCTTTTCTAGCTCTTAAACTTTTTCTGCCTCCTCTACTTCAGGATTTCCTGAGCCCGGGAGAGAAATTTGGTGGCAACATTCCATTAAGGGCTAGAAATTCTAAGGTCAATCACTCAGCAAGCTGGAAATAAATCTACTTCAAGACCCAGCTGTACTACTTGGACATATACCAAAAGGACAGTTTATCCTACTACAGAGACACTTGCTCAACAGTGTTCATTACTGCTCTATACATAGTAGCCAGAAACTGGAAAGAGTCTAGATGTCTTTCTCCAGATGAATGGCTAAAGAAAAATGTGGTATATTTACACAATGGAATATTACTCAGCTGTTAAAAACTGAAATAATGACATTCACAGGTAAACAGATAGAAGTAGAAAAAAAATCATCCTGAGTGATGTAACTCAGTTTTAGAATGGCAAATATGTTATGTATTCACTTAAAAGTGGGCATCAGCTGATAAATCTTAACCAAAATCTGTAGCTAGAGTTTTCCTGCCTTGCCCACAGTCAGGACAAATCTCTGTCACCTGCCAGTCCCACAGCCGCTCAGACCCAACCAAGTAAACACAGAGACTTATATTGCTTACAAACTGTATGGCCGTGGCAGGCTTCTTGTTAACTATTCTTATATCTTAAAGTAACGCATTTCTACAAATCTATACCTCGCCACGTGGCTGGTGGCTTATGGGCGTCTTCACATGCTGCTGGTCATGGCGGCGGCTGCAGCGTCTCCTTCTGCCTTCCTGTTCTTTTATTTCTCCTCTGTTAGTCCCGCCTATACTTCCTGCCTAGCCATGACCAATTAGGTTTTATTTATTGACCAATCAGAGCAACTTGACATACAGACCATCCCCCAGTACAGCCAAGTGCAGACCATCTCAGACACCTGCACTCAGGCCCATGGTCCTAATCATCCTCTATGCAAACCTGCTGGGTAACGCCACAAGGAACCCAAGAAGGGCTCCCACAGGACATACATTAACATCCCACAGCAAAAATCTGTATAACCACAGATGTCAGGTAGACAGTAAGGGGCTAGGGGATTAGGGATGAATTAGAAAGAAGAGACATAAATGAGGATTTGTGTCTAGGCTTATCGTAATGTGGTATGCCCCTTTAGGTTTACCTCCCTTGGAGGCCTGCTCTTTAGTGAAGGGAAATGGGGAAGCCAATCAGAGGGAGTTGGGAAGTTCAGAGGAAGGACTGAGAGGAGTGGACAGAGGGAAAATTTTGGGTCTGGATGTAATATATGAGGGGAGAATAAAACATGATAGATAGATTAAGGTGTGGGGCAGGAATAGGATGATCAAGTGAAAAGAGAGAAAGAGAGGGAGGAGGGGATATAGGTAGGCCCCCAAAGCTCTGGCTTTCCCTTTTGTTCTTATTTTGATTTTGTGTACTTAGATGTTTGCTTCTGTCATTTATCCCCCCTGACTTTTTCTCCAGTTCCTGGATCTGTGCTTTAGATTCTACATTGAGTTTGGAGGAAATATCAGTTTTTCAAATATTTCTCTCATTCTCTCTCACTTCCTTCTTGATACCCCCATGATGCATACACAGCATCTTTTACTGTAACTGTACTTCTTGGGTATCCTATTCTCCTTTATTGAAATACCTGATTTGGTTTTGACAGTTGCTATAGATACTTGTGCTGTAGAACCATCTTTTTGTACCCTGTAAATATGTACTACTCTCACTTGTTAACCAAGAGCTGACTGGCCAATAGCTAGGCATGAAAAGGTTAGGTGGGACTTGCAGACAGAAAGAGAGCATGGGATAGAAGGGGGTGGAGTTGCAGGAGATGCAGACAGAAGCAAGATGAGTATGCCCTGCTGAAAAAGGTACCACCATGTGCTAGAGCACAGATAAGAATTATTGATTAATTTAAGTCATAAGAGCTAGTTAGTGACAAGCCTAAGCTACCAGTCAAGCATTTATAATTAATATTACATCTCTCTGTGGTTATTTGTGAAGCCAGCTGGTGGGACAGAGCTGACTGGCAGGGCAGAAAACCTTTACCTACATATTAGTTTTCACTTGACTCTTCTGTGCACAGCCTTCTAAATCCTTCATTTTCTCAATCATTACTGCTTTTCCTTAGGATGTCTATCGCCCATTAATGCTGCCCATAGGTTCCTTATTTCAGCCTGCTTTATTTTTTGAATTCTTATCACATTAAATAGAGTTGATTTTAGCTCTCTGGTAATTCTAGTGTCTGTGACATTTCTTATACTGACCTCTGCTCTGTCTCTTCACACATTTATTTACTTATTTGTTTTGTCTCTTAGGATATCCTGATATTTCCTGATAGCCAAACATGAAACACTAGGTAAATAAGCTTTTGATGCTATGCTGCTGAAAATGAGGAGGAAGCATTTTATTATTCAAGCTTTTGTTTAATTGTTTATGAAAATAGTTTAAAAAGTGTCAGACCTATAAGTTAAACATGTTATATGCATAAATTAGGAATATTTAAACAATTTTATGAAGTCAATGTTGATATGTTAGGTACATATCAATAAAATGGTCTTGTTTTCTTTGTGAAAAAAAATCATACAGCAGTTTAATATAGACATAAGATCAATGCATTTTACTTTCCTAAAGTCTTGATATATATCTAATTATTTTTAGATATTCAATTGCCAGCCAACAAAAAAAATGAGCATATTTTTGAGTATACATTAACTTATAAGTTATTTTTTTTCTTACACTTTCCCGTATAATGTTTTTTAACAGATACTTTAGATATTTTGTAACTGATTTCTCCATACTGTATCCATTCCTAAATGTGCAGACAAAGCACAGAAATGCAGTGAGAAGCATCTCATCTCAGTGCCAGTGTAGCACAGAGCATTAATTTGATAGAGAAAATGTCTTGCACTTCTTTACTCTGATAAGTTTTAGAGTGTCAGTGACATTCCCAGTTACAGAGTCCAAAAAGAAAACTGTCAGATTAAGGGTTTAGTATGTATCTTAAGATTATAGAAAGCACTTGTTTGTCTTTTAGAAAGTATAAATCATTTGGGTTGCATTTAGTCTTACTAAATATTTAATGCTCATTAGCAAAGATAATATGTAGGATGTTAAGTTTAAAAGCAAACTTTTATTTGAATGAAATCACAAAATTCTTGACTTTTTCAACAAAGGTCTTTAGATATTTTGTATATCTTCGGAAAAACTATGAACATCCCCTATGATCATCTTTCATAAATAGATATAATTTTCAGCTCAAAATAATGAAATTATTCAGAACATAATCCTTACAGAAGTCTGTATGGAGAGAAGTATTATCTTTACTGTAGCCTGGAAAGGAAGAGGAATTGCCAAAGTCATGCCTGTGTAAGTCAAGTCCTCAATCTAATCATCATTACCTCAAAGTTTTTACCAAAATATGACATCAGGTGAGTATCATATATTTAGTACATGATTCTGTGAAAGAAAATTCATATTTAAAACACAGCATATGTGCATGTGGGACCTTAGTTGTAGAGTGTGTGCCTAGTTTCATTGCAATTGAATTGAACATGTATTGCTTTTCATAGGGAATTTATTTGCACAATATTTATCCTAACAACACATAAGCATGAGTTTTCTCTCTTTATTTCTTGATAGAAAGAGAGGTTTAATGTTTTCAATGTAAAGGTCTTTTATATCCTTGATTAGGTGTTGAGGAATATTATTTTAATGTGTGTTACATTTGTTTATATTGTGGAATATTTGTTTGATGATGCAAAGATATGTTGCATTATTTTATGTTGCATTTGTTTAACTCTGTGAAGCTGTGTTACTGTGCCTGTCTAAAATACCTGATGGTCTAATAAAGACCTGAATGGCCAATAGTGAGACAGGGGAAAGAATAAGTAGAGCAGGCAAACAGAGAGAATAACTAGAAGGAGAAATCTGGGAAGAGAAAATCAATGAACAAGAAGTGAAGTGGCCAGCCACCCAGCTATACAACTAGTAACAGAGTGAGAAAGAAAGAAAAGATATACAGAAATAGAGAGAGGCAAACACCCAGAGGCAAAAGACAGATGGAATAATTTAAATTAAGAAAAGTTAGCTAGAAAGAAGCCAAGCTAAGGCCAGGTTTTAAAATTAAGAATATGCCTCTGTGTGTATTTTATTTGGAAACTGGGTGGCAGGCCCCCAAAAGAACAAAAAGGTAAAACAATCAACAGCAGTTAGGCTTCTTCTGATTTTAATTTGATATTTGTTTGCTTATTTGTGGTTTTTGGTTTGTTTGTTTGTTTGTTTGTTTGACTGTTGTGAATAGGTTTGCTTCCCTGACTTCTTTCTCAATATTTATTGTTATTAATATATTAAAAGATGAGTTTTTAACATTAGTTTTTTGACTGCTGCTTTGCTAAAATTGCTGATCTATATCAGAAGTTTTCTGATAGACTATTTGGGTTCTCTTCTGTATAATATATCATCTGCATATAGAGATAATACGACATTTTATTTGGTTTTGTTTTTTCTTATTTGTTATTTTTGGAGTCAAATTCTTTGGATTTGAAATATGAAACCTGGGTACTAGAAACCTAATTCAGCTTGTCCCAGGAGAGCAATGGGTGCTCTAAATTACTGGACCATTTTTCACATCTGCCTCTAAAGACACAACTTTTGACCTTTTGACGGGTCCTCAGGACATCTTATTGTGATGCAAAGTATTTAGTTTCCTTGTAATGGTATTAACTGTAGTGATATTGTGTTCCCCAAAATATTGTGCACGCTAATAAACTTATCTGGGGTCAGAGAACAGGACAGCCACAATATTAAACATAGAGGATATGCAGTGGTAGCACACGCCTTTAATTCTAGCATTGCAGAGGCAGAAATCCCTCTGGATCTCTGTGAGTTCAAGGCCACATTGGAAATAGCCAGGCATGGTGACTCATGCCTTTAATCCCAGAAAGTGGGCCTTTAATGCAGGGAGTGATGGCAGATAGCAGAAAGGTATATAAGCCGTGAAGACCAGGAACTAGACACATTTGGCTGGTTAAGCTTTTAGGCTTTTGAGCAGCAGTTCAGCTGAGATCCATTTGGATGAGAACTCAGAGGCATCCAGTCTGAGGAAACAGGATCAGCTGAGGAACTGGTGAGGTGAGGTAGCTGTGGTTTGTTCTGTTTCTCTGGTCTTACAGCATTCACCACAATACCTGGCTCAGGTTTGTTTTAATTAATGAGACCTCTTAAGATTTCTGCTACTCTGAAACCAGTAGCCATTCATTCTTTATAACATTAAGGGGTTTCTTCTGGTCAACATAAACTCTGCTCTTTGCTCAAAATCCTTCCTACAGGGCTGCTGAGCTGGCTTGGTGTTTAAAAGCCTGTACTGCACTTCCAGAGTATGCAAATTCTATTGCTAGCACCCATGTAAGGCGGCTTACAACTACCTGTAACACCAGTTCCAGGGATCTCTGCCATCTCCTGACTTCTATGGGTGCTTGCACTCATGTTTACAACCACCCTTTCCATGCATACTTAAGAACAAAAATAATATATTTTTTTAAATTGTCCAAGTTAAAAGTATCTAGACTCTGCCCTAGTGGCGCAAATTCGATACATTTCTACCTTTCAATTTCTTTTGCCGAATTAATCATAACATCATTTTTATAGCTAATTTTTATAGTCGCCACACAGAATGAGGGGTTCGCCGTGGCATTTTCATAAACACTTTATCCTGCGTCCCTGTCAGCTTCTTCCACTGTGTCGTTGCTTTTCTTGTCCTTGTTCCCTGACGGCTTCTTTGTGCTTTCCTGTCACATATGTGCTGTGACCATCTCCATAGATCCTTTTGCCCCTTTCAAAGTCTTTTTGTAGTTTTATATCTTACACACACACACACACACACACACACACACACACACACACACACACACACATTTAAATTAGGTTACAAACACTTGACATTTGGCTTATTTTGCTGGTTAATAATTTTTAATTTGAGTCATTTTTAACTAATGTCATGACTTCACTTTTTATACTTGAATATTATTTCATATTTCATGTGTCACATTTTTACATCACTTGGGTGATGGACAATGAAGTTATACACTTCTTATCAATAATGAATAATGCAGCAGTAAACCTGGATATGTAATAATCTCCACTGATTTTTAACTTAGTCTAATGCAAAAACCATTAAGAAATGGACAATATGTAGAAAGAATCTGCTAATGTAGTGCCTCTTGGGTTCCAGTCTAACCCAATATATAGACCTTCTCATTGGAAACTTTGGAAAGACAGTGTTTACTCTCTACATTCCTATAAATACCAGAATCATCCATGAGGTTCGATGTTCTCACTGGATCCCAAACTTCTTCTAACCTGCTTTTACAATCTCTTGGAAGCTGGTTCTAAATAATGTTTCCAAATGCTTAATAATCCTGTGATCTCATGTAGTCATAACAATACCCAGTATACTTTTTTGAGGTACATTTTCTGTATTTGAAACTATTCTCAACACTATGAGAGTCTGTCTATTAGAAAAATTTGCAGAGAAGTTAATTAATCTGTCTCATGGTTTAGAAGGTTCTGTCCATTGTTACTTAAACTCTTGCATTTAGACATAACATCATGGTAGGAGCATTATAGTGGAGGACAATATTCACTTTATGATGACAAGGAATGAAAGAAAGACAGAGGGACTAAGGACCACAATAGCCTCCACAGACTTTATTATACTGACTCACTTTTGAACGGACCTTATTTCTGAAAGCTTCTACAAGTTCCAATAATAGCATCACAATCTAGGAACTTTTGGAAAACATTTTGTAATAAATTAATGGCAATCTATAAAGCAAAAAATATAAAATGGCTTGTTAGTAAATACCTACATGGTAAAGGAGACAAAAAAGTGTGAAAAGCAAGTATAATATGTAAACTTAGTTTATTTATTTGACTAGAAGCTTTTTATTATTATTATTATCATTATTATTATGAAATTTTTCATTCATTTTACATACCAACCACGGATCCCCCTCTTCTCCCTTCTCTTGCTCCCCAGCCTTCCCCCACTTCACACCTCCCATTTTCACACCCCCCAAGGCAAGGCCTCCCATGGGGAGTCAACAGAGCCTGCTACATTCAGATGAAGCAGATCCAAGCCCCTCCCCTGCACCAAGGCTGTGCAAAGTGTCTCACCATAGGCACCAAAATGCCCACACATGCACCAGGGGAAGATCCTGATTCCACTGCCAGGGGACCCCTCAAGCAGGTCAAGCCAAACAACTGTCTTGCCCATGCAGAGAGCCCAGTCCAGACCTATGGAGGCTCCACAGCTATTAGATCACAGTTCATGAGTTCCCACCAGTTTGGTTTGGCTGTCTCTATACGTTTCCCCATCATGATCTTGTCCCTTCTTTATATAATCACCCCTCTCTTTTTTTCTATTGGACTCCTGGAGCTCAGCATGGTGCCTGGCTGTGGATCTCTGCATCTGCTCCCATCAGTGGCTGGATGAAGGCTCTATGATGACAGGGTATTCACCAGTCTGATACAGGAGTAGGCCAGTTCAAGCACCCTCTCAGACTCAGAAGGACAAACATAGTATGTACTCACACATAAATAGATACTAGGTGTAAAGCAAAGGATAACCAGACTACAACTCACAGCTCCAGAGAAGCTAGCTAATAAGGAGAACCTAAGAGGGATACATGGATTGTTCTGGGAAGGGAAAATAGATGAGAGCTTCATGAGAAACCTGGGGGTGAGGGGAGGCACTGGATGGTAGAGGATGGGGATTGAGAACATAAGGAAACTGGATGGTCAAGCTGGAATAGGGACAGAGTAGGAGACCAGGGAAGGAGATGCAATGATGGAGGGAGACATCATTGGGATAGGGGGAAACAAGGTCTAGGGAAGTTCCCAAAATCCACAGGGTTGACTAGATTCTTGAAAGAAAATTTTTGAGAAAAATTGCCAAAATTTGATTAAAATGGTAGGTTGCACCATAGTGCCATATTAAATTTAACTTTTAAAATTTATTAGGTTTATTAGGTAAATATTTGTGTGTGTGTGTGTGTGTGTGTGTGTGTGTGTGTGTGTGTGTGTGTGTGTGTGTTTCAAAACAGAGTTTCTCTGTGTAGTTTTGGTGCCTGCCCTGGATTTTGCTCTGTAGACCAGGCTGTCCTGGAACTCACAGACATCCACCTGGCTCTGCCTCCAGAGTGCTGGGATTAAAGGCCTGTGCCACCATCATCCGGCTTAGGTAAATAATTTTTTTTTATGTTGAGAAATAGATACCTATGTGTTTGATGGCGATGTTTCATCTTTTTTAAGCTTTCCTCAATAGGATGTAAATGTTAATTGTTTACATGTATGCATTTGTGTGTGTGTATTTTTGTGTTTTCATATACATATCTGAAAGAATGAGTGAGTAAATAAATGTAATCTCTTTGAAATAGACAAATAACAATGACTAAAATGTATAAGATGTGCTTGTTTATTCCTTGTAGCTTTAATCCATTTCAATTTTTTGATGTTTTAAAAGAACATTATTTATTTATTTGGCTTCAAAGTGACATGACCTTGAATCAGTTAAGGATGATTATGACAGTAGACCATGAACTACCTGGCATCTGCACCAGTAATCATAGCATTACCAAGAACTATAATACACAAGTAAAAGTTGAAGCAAACAATTAACAATATGATTTTGAGATAAGTATTTTCATTTTCTAGTTACATTTGTTATTGATTTTTGAGTTGTCTTAAGACTCTCTATGATAGTGAAGGGGTATGAAAAATAAATAGTATAATTCTTGAACTATCAGGAATGAAATTCAGTGATTTAGACGGATGTCTCTAAAGACTTTGAATCTCCTTTCCAATGTGAAGCTTGCCTGAAGGAAATCACATCACACTGAAAATTGCCAGAATGTTATTAATGAAGGCTGTGTGCACTTCAGACCAAATTAACACTGACATTTATTCTAAACACTCCAATACTGATTCCCTAGCATTGTCATCTTTGCGAAAGATTGTTTCCATATGCATGTAAATGATACAAGCTAATTGCAAATCCTGAAACTGTAGAAGAAAAAAAGACCATAAAAACTGTTGTAAGTAGTAAGAATTCCAGAGTACTTTTGATTCTTACTATAAAAATAGTCAATTTCTTTAACAATCTCATGGTTAGTATACTTCAAAATATTTACACTTTTAGTGTGCACTAGTACTTTGTACGAATGGAAAATATGCTATCACTTCCTTAAGAATTCTGGCTTATCAGTCTTCCTAATATCTGTGTACCGTTTTACACATCATTTATCTATATTATATATATATAGATAAAGTATATTTTACACATCATATATGTTTAGATCTATAAAACACTTTTGCATGATATAAATGTATTGGCTTCAAGAACTTATGTTTAACAACTGATACCGAGAATTAATGTATCAATGTTCAGAGAATTATGATGGGAATCAAATTCACTATTTGTTTTTTTTTTAATTTTATTTTCATTAATTTTTTTAAAATGTCATCCATCCATCCAATATGTATTGGTCATGTTCAACCTCAGCTCTGTTCTCAGCTACTACCAGGTTCACCCCCTCTTCCATACCCTCCTAACTTCACCCTCTTTTTCTGTCCTCTTTTTCTACTGTATAATTAATAACCAAATTCAGTTTGGGCTACCCATAGAAGGACAAAATTGTTATGCTATAATAAATTATCTTATATTCATTTATTCCCATACACAATTAAAGTTATTTCTGCACACATGCATTAAAAAATAATTCTATTTGCCCTAGATTTGAAAATTTATGAAAACATGTAGCAGCTTGTTATTTATTTAATTATCAATATATAAACTGAAATGAAAATAAATTCATAATTTCTCCCTCTGCCTTTGCTTGAAAACCAAAGATAATCACAAGAAGAAATTAAATTGTAGTAAATCATCTTTATTGCTTTAAGTTACTTTTATTCCTGTGTATTCATATATGTATATTCATATGTATATATGTTTATTCATATATATATATATTTGCACAAATGTGAAAACATTCATTTTTATTTTAAAGAGACATGAAACTAACAAACCTCAAATACATCTATTTTTCTTAAACTATTTCCTCCTTTTCCCCTTATTTAATAAATAGTTAAAAAGTAAGTCAACACAAGTAATTAATCAAAACTATAGACAAAATGTGAAACATAGGGAGTATATGTGTTTTAAATTAAAATATATCACCTCCCCCCTGTCTTTGCATCTTCATGCCTGCTATGTATGCTCCTTGCTTTTTCTAAAATTGTATTCTAGTAACTAAAATATATTTCATGGCAAACTGTCTCTTTCTTTTAATACAAGGACAATCTTTTCATGATTCAGATATAGTACTCCCAGAGTTATAATTGCACACAAATATACACAGTTGTGGGAAGTTGACAATCATCATGCTAATTAAATCAATTAAATTTGATACCTCAATATTCTCCAGTCATTCATATTAAACAGTATCTGAATTATTCACCTCTTTGTCAGGACTTGCCAAACTGCTTAGAGAAACTTAGTTCTGAAAACCTAACCTGAAAATTCCTCATGAGACATGGACATAAGCTACTTTGCTCCGTGAAAACAGTCTGTTCTAGTTTCTCATACAATGTTAGATATTGGATCTGATCAGCACGCACTCGAGCATTTCAAAGAGGAGCTCACAGTGGTTTTTTTGGCATGTGAGTGATGGGTAATGCCTAACACCAGCTGTCTTTTCAGCTGTGACCTGACATCTAGCCTGTCAAATGGTTCAATCAAAAGAATCCGTGTGCTAGGCTGTTGCCTTCAGTGAGAGAATGCCTCAAGTCAGAGTCTTGCAAGTTCCTCAGATGGTTAACAAAAACTAAAATTAAAAACAACAAAAAACAAACACCATGTTTCCGACTGTATTCCTCTTTCACAATGACAGATTTCCATAAAGCTCATTTTTCCTTACACTAGACTTCTTTCATAATTTTATTTCCTTTTTTAAACTAGCACTTCATTATATTATTTTATAAGGCATTGACTTATTAAATGGAATTGTTTGTTATTGACCTCATTTTTTGGAATGTATATTTAGATTTTATATCTAATAGATACATTTTTACAAAGGTCTATTTAGTAGATAGTATGAGAGTGTTGCATGTTTATATTATTACTTCCTAAGTCAGTTTGTAAACAGAAATTTAAAAGTGTAAAAGGTAGTGAATGAGAACTTTGACTTGACTTGGTAGGTAGTTTATGTTTTTAAAAAAATATAACTAACACACTGTTTTAGTAACATTTTTGTCCTTTTTTCTTAGTTTTTCTTTTTATTAAATTTATTTATTCATTCTATATCCAGATTGCAGTTTTCCCTCCCTCCTCTCCTCCCATTCCCTATCCCCACACACACATTCCTTCTGTTCCCCTCCCCTAATCTACTCCTCCATTTCTGTTCAGAAAAGGGCAGGCCTTTCATGGATATCAACAAAACGTGGCACATCAAGTTGCAGTAAGACTAAGTACCTTCCCTTGTATTTAGGCTGGGTAAGGCAATCCAATGTGAGGACTTGGTTCCCCAAAGTAAGCCAAAGAGTTAGAGACAGCCCCTGCTCTCACTGTTAGGAGTCCCACAAGAAGACCAAGATACACAACTTTCACATATATGTAGAGGGTCTGTCAGTCCCATGAAGGCTCCCTGGTTGTGCATTCAGACTCTGTAAGCTCCTATGAGCCCAGGTTAGTTGATTACTTGGGTTTTCTTATGGTGTCATTGACTCCTCTGGCTCCTACATTCCTTCTTTCCTCTCTTCCATGGAATATCCAGTGCTCAGCCTTATATTTGACTGTAGATCTGCGTCTGTTTCTAAAAGTTGCTGGATCAAGTTTCTCTGATGACTATTGGGGTAGGCACCAATTTATGAGTATAACAGAATATCATTAGTCATCATTACATGGACACTGTTTCCCTCCAGTTGTGTTTGAGTTTATCCTAGGTCCTTGTTCAATCCAGCCTTTGGGTCCTAGCACTCCAAGCAGTGTCAAGGGTGGGCTCAATCTCATGGCATGGGTCTCAGGCTCAGCCAGTCATTGGTTGACCACTGCCACAATCTCTGTGCCACCCTTACCCCAGCACATCCCATAGGCAGAAAAGACTGCGCTTTGAAGATGATGTGGCTGGGTTGGTGTCCCACTTCCTCCAGTGGAAGTCTTGCCTGGTTACAAGATATGGCCAGTTCAGGGTATGTATCTGTGATTGCTAGGAGTCAGCTCAGGTCACCCTTGTAGATTCCTAATTTACTTTGCACCAGGTATCTATCTATCTGAACACGTAATGTCCCTTTTTATATTTTGGTTTGTTTTGTTTTGCTTTTTGAGACATGGGTTCTCTGCATAACAGTGCTAGCTGTAGCTGGCCTCAAACTCATGGAGATCTACCTGTGTCTTCCTCATGAATGCTGGGATTAAAGGTGTGTGCCACCATGTCCAGCTAAAAACTTCTTTAAAGGGAATATATTTGCATATATTTTCTCTCCATCTTTTCAGGCAACCCATTAGCACAGCCAAATATTAATGATTGGCATGTGTTATGACAAGCATTATAAATGAGAAAAGGGAGAATTTAAACTCCTGCAGTACATATTTTCAAATTAGAAGACCATTACATCCACATGGCACAGTGGATGTAATACTATTAAAATACTTTTAAATTTCTTGAATTAAATTCGATTTTTCAAAGTATAATATTCAAGTTAAAATGTTCTATCATTTTCACAGAAGTTGGTAGTAATGTGTGCTGCCGGTTGTCATATTTGTTATATGTTATATGTTATATGTTATATTTCCAATATTACTTACAAATGCTTGGCTAATAGCTCAGGCTTGTTATTAGCTAACTTTGTGTCATATTGATTTAAAGCATTGCTTCAAGTGGGGAAGGGTGTTAGTTTCCTTACTAAGATATTTGTTTTCTGTGCTCTGTGTATTGTGTTCAAAAGTGATTCTGTTTCCTCTATCTCAAGTATGTGGGCAATCTAATACTCCAGGTGTCTTCAGTATTTCTAGCAGAACATATACCTTACTACAGCTGGAAAATATTGATAATAGATTAATTGATATTTCTATGAAAAAATAAAAATGAAAAATGAAACAGTGAAAGAGAATATGTAATAGACATTTAACTCCTGCTCATCTGTTCCCAAGTACGTGGCAGCCGTTTTCCAAATAATTTACTCAGAGGCTTAATATTACTTACAAATGCTTGGCTAATAGCTCAGGCTTGTTATTAGCTAACTCTTACACTTAAATTAACCCATATTTCTATTATGCTTTGCCACAATGGTTTGTTACCTCATTTTCTACATGTCTTTCTTACTCAGTAGCTCGCTGGCATCTCTTGACTCCACCCTCCTCTTCTTCCAATCATTCTGTTTGGTTTTCCTGCCTAACTTCCTGCTCAACTACAAGCCCATCAGCTTTTTATTAACCAATGAGAGTAATACATATTAATAGTGTATAAAAGGATTGTTCCACGGCAGGAATATATATAGCTGAATGATTTTTAATATATAACGAATTCTACTTATCTTACAATTTGAACTCTTGATTAGCTGTTCTCTAGCTCCTCATAAAGCTTCACTGGAAACAAAGATGCCACTGGTGAACATCTCCCTGCTAGACCATCCAGTCTGTTCCTTTTTATCCTTTCTTTTCATTTAACTGAATCGATATGAAAGTATACACTAGAATCATATCATGTGTTAGTAATCAATGTTAAAGATTTAACCTAATAGATATTATATAATTTTAAAGGAATCGAGGAACTAAAATGATTATTGAAAAACTGCAACACTTTATAGTATATAGGCATCATTTAAGTCAATAAATTAGTATGACTAAAATTTCCATTTTTTGTTTCTGAGCATCTTTCCTTCTCATACATGGATATGAATAGTCATATTAGTATCTTTCCATTCCTCTGAAGCATTCTGTGGATAATAACTACCTTAGCTCTTTGATGTAGTGCCTTAAATTCATCTTGGTGCTCCAGTAAAGCCTCATTCTAATCTTGAGGATATTCAACTTTATAATGTAAAAATGTAAGAATGGCAAGGAAAGTCCTTTGTTCAAAAAATATATTTACTGAACTCCGTCAAGTACTAGGATATCACGGTAAAAAGGAAAAAAAAAAAAAGGAGAGGTAAAAAGGAAATAAAACAAGCTCTCTTTTCTCATGGAATAAGGACACTCCTGGACAACCAATAGTTCTAAATGATAGGCAAGAGAGATACATTGCAAAAGATGGATAGATGTGTAAAGACAAATCCAGTGAAAATGAGAGAGAACATAGAAAGTATGATAAAATCTGCATGTTACTATCAAGGAATCCTATTAAGGAATCTAATATTTGTGAAAGGGCCTCAGAGCTGGGACAGAACACATTCACACTGCATTCCCAGCACAAAGGAGATTTTATTACCTAGGAGGGGAAGGACATGGGGGGGGCAGTCTTCTTCCTCTGGATCAGTCAAAGTTAGCAGCAGGTGTTTCTGCCAGAGTAGTTTATTTTCTTTTACTTCTTTCTTTCTTTCTTTCTTTCTTTCTTTCTTTCTTTCTTTCTTTCTTTCTTTCTTTCTTTCTTTCTTTCTTCCTTCCTTCCTTCCTTCCTTCCTTTCTTTCTTTCTTTCTTTCTTTCTTTCTTTCTTTCTTTCTTTCTTTCTTTCTTTCTTTTCCTTCCTTCCTTCCTTCCTTCCTTCCTTCTTTCCTTTCTCTCTCTCTCTCTCTCTCTCTCTCTCTCTCTCTCTCTCTCTCTCTCTCTCTCTCTCTCGTTCTTTGAAACAGGGTTTCTGTGTGTACCTTTGGTGCCTGTCCTGGAACTCACTCTGCAGACAAGACTGGCCTCGAACTCACAGAGATCTGCCTGGCTCTGCCTCCTGACTGCTGGATTAAAGGCATGTGCCACCACTGCCTGGCATGCAAAGAGTAGGTTTGTCTCAGGAATGAGTTAGGCATAAGGAAGTGGTCAAATAAGGGCAGCTAGCTTTAGGAATGTAATCTAACTGTTTAGCAAGGGAGAGGAAAGGGGGAGGACAAGACCTGCCATAGCCATATTTACCAGGCCCAGGCATGATAGAGCCCTCAATTTAAATAAGGGCTAATGAGATGAGTTAGCAAGGAAAGACAAGACACTTGCCTCCAAAACAGATAAACTTAGTTTAATCACCAGGACCACAATCCAAACCCCTCATATGTTTCACTCATGATGTCAGACTGTGCACTCACATGTGCAGGTAAAATAGTATTTGAGCATAGTACTGAGAGAAATGACAGACAAAACAATGTGGCCATCTTGATATCCCTAGCCGTTTCAGAGGTCTTGAGTTGTGAGTGTAAATGCATAATTCACTGAATTCTGAGCATTCCATTCTGATGACATTAAGATGTGTCATTATGGATATGACTAAGAAATGAATGCAGAAAAAAAAAATGCTAATGGTAAAATATTTTCTGATCTTCTAGAGAATATTAAGTATATTGAAGTTTAAGATGAGTAGGTAAACAGTTGATAATTATAACTTAAAAAGTAACATGATTATACAAAATAGAATAATAAAATTTCTCATAAGATAGAGCTAAGCTTTTAGTGAGGGTTGTTTTTGTTTGTTTGTTTTTGTTGGTTTGTGTGTTTGTTTTTGGTATTGGTATGCTCTGCCTTCACATGGCTTATTTCACCAATGTCTATGCATCCTTTCTTCTGCCCCATGAAACCCCTTATTGCTTTTACCTTATATTTCCACCAGCACAACAAGAGTTAGAATTTTGACCAGAAAAGTATTTTGTGTTCAAAATTAGTTGTTGGTTATTACACAGTCTTTCACCTGCCTTCCAAGCTTTCCATCACTCTGTGTTCTCTTTCCAGAGGAAACTGTCAAACTATTTTAAACTTAAATTTTCATTTAGAGAGAGGATGATCCTAAGGTGTTTCATAGTTAGTGGGTTTGATCTTTTCTTTATTTATATATTAATACCTCATCCATTTTTTTAGGAAATGTTTCTTTACTTTCTCATAGTTTAATATTCTATTAGGCCTATGTCTTCTCATTCTTTCTATAACATCAAAGAAATAAATGAACTAAAATGATTACCGAAAAACTGCAACACTTTGCTCAAAACTTTCATTTGGAGACTGTCAAAAATATTAATGGCCAAAGTTTTAATTAAGCTTTATTGATTTCATTGATCACAATCTGCACTATACACAGAGAAAATTGACTTGGGGATACATCCTACCACATCTATGCCTTCTTCCCTAGGTCTAAATTACAGAGTAGAAGTGGTTGAATGATTTTTTTCTGTTTATCTTCCAAAATATCATCACCTGTCAAAATATTTATTCAATAATAAAATGCTAAAATAACATTCCCTGAAATTGTGAGAGACAGGGTTTCATGAATAAATAGCAGCTGGCATATTTACCCTGTCTGGAAGAGATGTAACAGAAGCTCTTTGTGTCAATCAATATGAAAATGTAATTTAATCCAATGAGACAAAAATCAATTTTCTCTTTTTGAAGTTTCAAAGAAGTTAAATATCACCTATTCTCCTTAATTAGTTTTTGATATTTGTATAAACTCACCTTTAAACTTCATAACAATACAGCCTTCTATTTGAACTTCAGATTCCCACTCTCTGTTCTAATTGAATTCTGTTTTAACTGTTAGAGAGAGGAAGGTGTAATTTTTTTTCTAAAAGAAAAGCCGTGATGTTTTAATGATGGTGAATCAGAACGACAGGCTCCAATGGTCAGAACAGCCTTCTATTGTCCTCAACTGCTGAGGTCAGATGGGGAGCTCTGTCTGTACTAATTACTGCAAACCGATGTTGTACTTTATGGAACTTTAAAGGCTAAGTAGAACAGTTTTTGACATGGATGTTTGCAAAAGCAAGTAGGAAAGAGAATAATTTTAAAATTGACAAAATTTAAGTAATGTAAGGATTAAACAATATTATTAAATGGCCTCATAAGACACACACATGTTCTTTTGCTATATCCTCCAGTCATTTATATATATATATATATATATATATATATATATATATATATATATATGAGATCTATTATGTATCAGAAAAACATAGGGAAGATAAATAGAAAGTATATGTTAATATGTATAGTATAATATATAAATATATCATATGATATAGCACATCATAAAATAGTACATATTTAATGTACTATGATATAATATTTTATGGTATAATATGTACATCATATGATCTGGTGACTCTGGTACAAAAATCTAATCTGGTTTATAAAAACTGAGAATATAGCTCATAATTGTACTAAAGTTAGTTTGTGTTTTCATCTATGATCTGCAAGCTAACATTCCCTTCAAGTTATAATATAGTGGCCTAGCTGCTATACTGATTTCTGATGAAACCTTTTAACTTGCTCAAGGTTATATCCCTATTGAATTGGCCTTAGTGATGACTAATGGAGTCTGGCAAAATGATAAGTGTGTAATGGAGACCAGCTAGCCATTCCTGCATATCTCAGAACTATTGCAAACTTCTCAGACATGCTTAAGGCTGTTTTTTTTTAACCTTTCTAACACCCGTTCCTTTTTATACACAGATGCTCATTAAATAGTTTTTCCAAATAAATATCCTGATACTAAACCTGATTCAGATTTCACATCCATCAGAATCTAGCTTTTGTCAGCTCTCTATAACAGAACCACCAGCCAGGCCACCAGGAATCACTAGTTCTTGAGGGCATCCATACTGCTGTTAACATGAAGCTTTGTTACACAGACAATAAGACTTAGCTGTCTTGAAGATAAATTACTGGATATATTCTTGTATGTCTTAATTGCAAATGCTTTCTAATTTGTAACTGATATGAAGTCTATTACACAGCTGTGGTTAATTTTTATCATTTATTAAATCAGTTTGGGGTGTTAATACAGAAAATAAATAATAGTTATTATGAAAATGAGATTTCACCTAAATTTGATTTTGTGCAAGAAATAGTTTTGTCTTTTGATAATGAGGCCTTGATAAGTTGTTAACCTGCATATACTCTTGGATGAAATAGTGATAAAAGGAAATGAGGAAAACGATTACTTCGTTATTAACTAATGTATACAAAGTTTCTATTTTACATGACTTCTACAGTATTCCCAGTACATACTATCTATAATTTTTGATAAAAGGAGTTATTCTGAAATGAAAATCCTATTAGTATTCATCCCATTAGGTTATAAACAAGAGTTTTATCATTTAAAACATATATATCTGCCTAATTATAAGATAATAAATACTAATTAAATTTGAAGAAAGAGATAAAAATAAAGGACACTTAAAACTTCTACCTGAGCTCAAGAAACTACAATAAAAATTTTAAAGGTGCTTTACAATGACTGAATTGTGTGTGTGTGTGTGTGTGTGTGTGTGTGTGTGTGTGTGTGCTGTAAAGGTAATTTACTTAATTCTAATTGCTCACTCACCTATGTCACTATTTATTAGTGTTGTAATTTATAAATTATCATCAGTGGAGTGATCCAAATTTAGAGAAATCCATTGATTTTGTGAGGCTTGGGAATGGCTTAGTGTGTTTGTGGAGAATTCATGACAATTAGCCTTAAAGTGACACTAAATTATTGAAGTTAGCTCATTTTTTTACTTTCCATTACATTTTTCAGGAACAATTCCTCTACATAGAACCTTGAGAATGCTCAGCATACAAAAAGTACAAAAGGTAAAATATCAGAAAGACACTGAGTATCATTTATTCATGAAATAGTATTTTATGTGTAAAATATTGACATTATCTTGGAATACTCTAGATATATTTGATATGTATATATCTATACTCTAGATGTGTTTACATATGTTAATATTTCCATATATCTGTTCAAATAGAGACTGGTAGCAAGAACACATAAAGATACACACAGGTGTTATATATATATATATATACATATATATATATATAATTAATGTAATAAAATTGAATTTAGCAATAGTTATTACTTTTTTATATTTATTTATGGAATGTGTGACTGTTGGTTTTATATGTTAACTTGATAGACTACTCTATTCCACTATTTAGTCAAGCATTATTCTAGATAATTCTGTGAAAGCATTTTAAGACAAAATTAACATTTAAATAATGTGTGGAGTAAAGCAGATTGCCTTCAATATTGTACATGTGTTTTATCTAATCTTTTGGACACTAAATAGGAACAGAGATAGAGGTCACAAAAGTGAGCAAAAAGAGGAAATTCCTGTTGATGATCACTTTTCCATTATGATTGTACCATCATGTATTCACACCATCTTCAGCCTGTGGGTCCTCCCAGTGAAATGTCTATGGTATCCACATTCACACAAGTCAACCCTGACAAGTTCTTTTAAGTTCCCTGTCTGTCTGTCTATCAGTTCTTCCATATCTCTGATATTTATTTCTTACCATTTATGTTTTTCTTAAAAATCCATATTTATATGAGTGTCTTTATATTTATATAAATAATCCTTATAAATGCTTCATTTTATGCTAAGTTCTCAGTATACCAGTTTATCATGAACTCAACCTCTATTCTACTTACATTTTTCTTTTTTAGCAGTAGTAACTCCTTATAACTTCTCAAAACGTCTGTTGCCATATGCATCTTATGCCACATACAAGTTTTTAACTGCATACAAGGACACATTAGCTCACCTGAAGGCAGGCTTTGTTCTCTGGAGAACAGTGATACCAGACACTTGAGAACACTGCGTGCTTACAATAAAGGTTACACACACTAAGGAAAGGTAATTTTGTTCTGTTTCTCATTGTAAACAGTGTTGTGGAATTTCTCCCCTCTTGGGAATTTTCTATAGTTTTTGAAGTTGAACTTGTGAATTATTCACTTTTAGCAATAGCTGGGGTTTCTCTGGGTAGCCCTGGCTGTCCTGGAACTTACTTTGTAGACCAAGCTGACCTAGATTTCATAGTGATTTGCCTGCCTGTCTCTTGAGTGCTGGGATTAAAGGTGTAGGATACCATACCTGGCTCCTGGGGTACTTTATCATCTTTAAAAAATTTGTAAAAGACTTTAGTCTTAGCATGAGACTGCCACCCTAAGTATCTCTGCCCCTCCAATACTCAAAGTGGTTTTGTGTTGCTTAAAGACTACTGAGAAATTAATTACTTACTGAACATAATAAGAATCTTGGCCATAAAACTTAAACTGTTCTAACATCCTGTGCTACTAAACAACACATTTTAAATCATTCGAATATGTGAAATTTTAGTATATTTAATAGAGCAATCAATACAGAAGTTATATCCACAAAATGTTTTGTTTTTTTGTTAGAGTTATATAGAGTTCTTTTATTTTGAAACCTGATTGTGAGCTTGCAAAATTGATTTAACCCTCTCAGCATTTCAGTGTTCCTTCCTAAATGGCAAGAATATGATAATATGTGAACAATTTAGAACAATTTTAAACACAGACATCACTATATGAATATTATCTGTAAGCTGTGGTGGTGCCTAGCTTCCATCCCAGCACTTGGAAGGCAGAGGGAGGCAGATCTCTGGGAGTTGAAGGCCAGCCTGGTCTACAAATTGAGTTCTAGGACAGCCAGAGCTGTTACACAGAGAAACCATGTATCGAAAAACCAAAAAAAAAGGAGTATTGTTATTTTCTATCATAGTAGTTAATGTAATTTATTTCTACTATTATTGGCAGAAAATTAGTGTTCATTTTAAAGAACCAACTTATTAGTAATAAAATAATCCTTCACCAGTTCTTAATAATAACTATGAAAAAATATTGTCAACAATTTTATAATTTATATAAACTTGTAATAAGTAATACATATCAAATTATTATTCATATAAGTTTTACAGTTCTAATATTTTCATTTTCTATAAGAAATATATATCCAATAAATGAGAATATATAACTAAATTTTACTAAAATATGAAACTACTTTTATTGAATATGAATACACATGCCTTTAAATCTGATGGACACAGATTTTCAAATTGCACCCTGTTAATAAACGATTGAAACCAGGTACATATATCTTTGACATTTGAATTTAGGGTTTTAATAATATCATCTTGTAAAGTTAACAAAATCTAGGTTGCGATTTCTACATTCTATTTGCCTGATCTCTGAGTCCCTTGTGTAACATTTGTGAATTCGTGAAATACATTATAGGAATTACTGTAACTGATTCAAATGGGTTTGCTGGCTTTCTTGGCCCTTGTAGATTAGAGTCAATGGGGGAATTGTGTCTTTTGGAGAGGTCAGCAGAGGATATCTTCACCTTGATGGATCCAGAGCTCTCAGCAGTGAGCTGAGGGTCACTGACGACAGCAAAGCCAGGTCAGCAGAGGCAGGGAAGAGGTGAAGAGGCAAAAATAGAATCAACTGAGTCCAGCAAGTACCCAGCAGGAGCCAAAAGTGTTTCTGAGCTCATATTGTACCCTCTTCGAGAACTCTTTTAGTTATGCATTGGGGGATTATCCATGGTAATTAATCTTGGAGCTCTCAACTTGTGTGTTTAAGTTCTAATGATACTATTCTTCAAGTTATCCATGCACTGGAGAGAACTTCAGACATTTTCCACAATAACATATGAAGCAGGCATTATTCTAAGCCAATCACCCCAAAAATCAGAACACAGTTTGTGTTTAGTTTATCTATAAAAAAATTAAACAGGAAAGGTAGAGAGAAAGAACACAGGAAACTGTGAACAATGGGCTCGATACACATATTTTATAAGGCAAGCACAGACAAATGTGGGCCCTTGTGAACTGCCATTTCCTTGGTGACTTTTTAAGCTATCAGATATTTTACACACGATGAATTCGAAGTTAATAATAAATATTCCCTTCATGACAGTTTTAAGCTACAAAAATGAAAAAAAAAAGGCTATGAATAATACTATAAATGCTATGTTTTATTTTTGAAAAAATGGCAGGTGATTAGTTTTGGAACATGAATGAGAGCATTATGATTATAAAGAGCAACACTGTTTAGAGTTTATTTTACAGATCATTTAACATATGAATAATAAACCTTCTTCATTTTGTTTAGCTTCTTGGATGCATTATTTAAATTTATTCCTTGTACCAGAAAGAGTTATTTTTCTTCTTCCTCCCTGTATTCAGTGATAACCATAGCTATTTTATATGTTTATCCAAACAATTCTTAGCTACTTTTTAATCAAATAAATATTAGGATGGTTATATTTAATAAAATATTTTAAGTACCATGTATATAAAGTGTAGGATAACAAATAAAATGTGTTCATATGTTAATTTAATTCTTAAAACAGTCTTGAAGAGTTTTGAGATTAACAAGCAGATAATTTAAACTAAAGGATTTAAATGTAGATCCTGGTTCTTGTGGGATTCTTGCTCATCCAACTTCATAGTAGTGACTTGTTTCCCAGATTTCTTATTTCTGGATGTTTCCTTTGGAGTAGGCTGGATAAAATGGCCTTGTTGGTTGTCTGAAGGGCTGGAATGAAACAGTAGCTATTCAGAAGTTCAACCTTGTTAATTTTTTGTTGTTCACTCCCTTTGTGTGATAGCTGCTCTGCATACAGCTTCTCCATCCTACCCAGGATCCCCAGTTTTTCCAAAGTCTGAGCCAGGCATGGAGCACAGTCAAGTACAATGTTCACCTTAAAGAAACCCTTACTGTCAACATCAGCCACCCAGAAACAGACATGGGATCAGTGTGTGCCTAAGGGTTCCTGCTTCTCTTTGATTTTCAGGTCGTGTGCATCTTCCTTCAAAATTATCTGCAATACAGGATACAGTCCATTCTCAGATAATGACAGTATATGTTTTACCCCTCCCCACAATTGTATAACATATCTTTCGGCCATAGTTTGCATTATATCCAGATAAACATTACAAGAGTTTTGTCTCCCTGGATTATGGCGGGCCCAAGAATATATTATAGAGATTCAGATGTATATTAAAGCTATACTTTGATTGGCCAAGGGTCTGTCAAAAGGCAAGCCATTTATTATGAATATTTGGTTTTTATCCAGCTTTAAATATTTCAGCTGTCTTCTGCTGTAAAATTCTTGTGTGACCAAATATTCCCAGACCATTTGGATAACAGTTCAGCTCCCCAGACATGGTGAGCTTCTAGGTAACTAATTCCCCCCACCCTCCAGACAAGCTGGTTGGAGACACAAAGCTTTGTTTCTTGTGCAAATGAAGCTCAGACCATCCCCTTGCCTTGAGGCCTAGTGGCTCTCCAGAGCAACTGACTGAGAACAAAAGAGGTTTATACATATCAAGGTGGAAGGTAGAGCAACATTCCCGAACCATGTGGCCAGGGGGAGAAGGACAGGTGTTTTCTAGAGGACCAAAAGGCGTGCCCAGGGAGAAGAGAAGAACACAAAGGTAACATAGATGGCAAAGCAGAACTCTTGAGCCAGGAGTTGAAAGCAACTAGAGATGGAGGGAGAAGAAACAGAGGACAAAAATGAGGCGGGAAGCATAAGAGCTTAGTTGTTAGCAGGACTGTGAGACAACAGTAAAAGAGAGGACAAAGGAGAACTGAGTCTCAGGACGGAACTGAAGATATGGAGACAGAATTTCATCCAAGAGAAATAAAGTCAATGGACAAAGAGCTTGGTGTATCTAGATTTATTCTTGTCCTGACGAAGCTGTAGCTGAATAGATGGAATTTTATCTTAGCGGAATCAAAATAACAGACATAAGAGCATAGTATATGTAGATTTTTTCCCTCAGATATCCCACGCTGGATGTTGTGGAATCCCTGGACCCTGGGTATTCCATACTGGATTAAGTCCTGATGAATTATAGCTTAATGTGAACTCCAAACATATTTATATACATTAAAAATTCAGTGATTACACATTTATTTTCTGTGAATAATTCCAAATTCAGTTATTTAATTCATTTATTCCAAGTTAACATATTGACATATATTTACCCAATAATGCATGAGGATTGATATGCAAATTAATTATACATAATACTGTAGTCAAATGTCACATATAAAACTGCATCAAATTAATTTTTTTCTCTGGCTACCTTGCTCCCAGGAGCATCTTTACATAAGAATTTCAATTTAGTATTAAATGTGTAAATTGCCTTTGATTTGTGTGAAGATATGTTTTAAAATTGTTTGCTTGAGAAATATCGTTTTTCAGACACAACAGGACTGATACCAATGGCTAATAAACTCATAAATACTATGGCAGCATGCACAAGATCTGCACAAGTTAAAAACCTTATAACATCCCAAAACTGAGAAAGGGAGGTGGACACAAAGCCCCTTCTCTATCCAAGAAGGTATTTATAATTGATATCTGCTTGAAAAGACAAAATCAGCTTTCTGTAAGGGTGTGTCATGGGTTATATCAACCAACTCTAAGGCAGATCCCATGGCCAAGAATACATGGCCAAGAGAAAATTGACCACATGGTTTTTTACAGGCTTTTTGTTTCATTTGTTTGTATCATATTGTTTCATTGTTGTTGTTCATTTATTTGTTCTGAGTTTTGATTTTTTGTTTTGTTTTGTTTTTACTCTGAGAGAAAGGACATGAAGTTGAATGGATAAGGAGACATGGAGGGTCTTGGAAAGGAGAAAGAAAAAGAAAAAAAGAGAACAGAATTGTTTCCTTGATTTTATAAGATGTTGAAGGAGTTAATAACCTTAGTAACTCAGCCAGGAGGTAGTGGTGCATGCCTTTAATCCCAGCACTCAGGAGGCAGAGGCAGAGGGATTTCTGAGTTTGAGCAAGCCTGGTCTACAGAATGAGTTCCAGGAGAGCCAGGGATACACAGAGAAACCCTGTCTCAAAAAAAAAAAAAAAAAAAAAAGAAAAGAAAAGAAAGAAAGAAAGAAAAAGAAAAAAAACCCAAAATCTTTAATAACTCAAATAACAAATGCCTGTTCATGTTTGTTTGCTTTCTTTGAGCATGTAGATAAGCAAGGTGGAGTTCAAAGTTGACCAGGTTTGAAAAGAAAATATATTAAAAGAAATCGACTAAAAGATACAAATGCATGAGTAATTTAATAAAATTATAATTTAATCTCACTATCAAACATTAAATTCCCAATAATTTAGGCTGTTCCTGAAGATATATATATATATGTATCTATATATATATATGAGAATTAGTTGTCTTCGTTTTTTAGCATTTTAAAGAATTTATAATTTGTCTATCTGTAGAAATATACCAAATTACTTGAAAAAAAGGAGAAGTTCGTAGTTATAGAAACAGGTTTCAAAAACTAAAAATAACCATTTATCATTTCACTCTAAGTGGAAACTTTAGTCTTTAAATGATAATTAGAGTATGTGGGAGGAAAATGTTCCTTCTAGGTTGTGATAATGGCAATTTTTAAAAGAAGCAAAATAATATGCATTTATTCAAGCTTTGCATGAAAATTGTAAACTAGTGGTATAACAATGTTGCCAAATTAAGAAAGAAATAAGGACAGAGTTTGGGAGCACTCAAACAAGCACAAAGCACAAAGAAGTCTCATTCTTCATTCTCTCCTTGTATATGGGGAAGGCAAGATTCCAATTTCCTTTGGTGTTGTTGCCTTCCAATTTTACTTCTCTCTATCATATTCCTTTAAATAAAATCCTTGATTTTCTGTAGGAGCATAAAGAATTCTCAGTTATTCCCATCTCTCTGTGGTACCATTGTTCATATTTCCCTTGGAAGTAATAAATAGGTAAATAAATTCCCTTGTTCCATGGCCTCTAGAAAGACACAATAATTGCCATTTTTTGGGGGGGATAAAATCTTGCCTTCACATTTATATGAGTGAGTAGCAAGTGTCTTAGCTTGTCAAAGGATTCTCAGACAATGAACATGTCTGCTAAGGGTGGTTCACCATTGTCATGGCAACCAGCTCTTCCACGTGTTGCAGAGGGTTGTATTGTCCTTCGTGGACAGGGATGGTGGCTTGGCAAAGGGAACACTCATAAGCACTGGTCTCTAGAAGCTTTGCCTCTCTGCCATGTTAGGCAAGCAGTAGCAAGTGCTATCCACTCCTGTTATGTTGTTCTGACCTAAGTGTTATCACTCTTAGCCTTCACTAGTGTCACAGTCCTCATACAGGCCTCACATAGCCTGACACTTAGCAACAGCCTGTGCGACGGTAGTTTATCTCCGTTCTCAGATCTGACAACTCTCCGAAAGACATCCGGTAGCTAGGGACTGTGTGTTCTCTTCCCGAAGTCTGAACACTTTCATGGTTCTCCTGACTTCCTTGTCAACTTCTATTTTGTTTCCTTCCATCTTGGCTGCTGTCACTGTGTTCATCCATTTCGTCAACTGTGAGACACCATACACAACTTGTCTTCAGGGACTGCTGGACTGTTCCCCTCTCTCGGGTCCAGTGAGGGCATTTAGAAGTATATAATCTCAGTAACCAATGATAGATGTGCCTCCAACCATTACTGCTACCAAGTTCACTCAGGTACAGTCCACACAGCACCTGGACCCCTACGGCATTCCCGGCCAGGACTGCTGCTTCTGACTGCCTTAGCTTCCTAGCTGCTTATACACTTTTTCTCATTGTCTTAGTCAGGGCTTCTATTGCTGTGAAGAGACACTATGACCATAGCAACTCCTCCTATAAAGGACAACATTTTGTTGTGGTGGCTTACTTATAGAGGTTCAGTCAGGATACACTTTCTCCAACAAGTCCACACTCACTCCAGTAAGGCTATACCTCTTAATAGTGCCACTCCCACTGGGGGGCATTTTCTTTCAAACCACCGCATTCATCAACTGCTCAGTTGTGGGCTCAATGGCTATTCCTGGGGTTGCTCCCGGTCTACGGTCTTTGTTGCTCCTCTCTGTTTCCATTTCAGTCCTTTATACTCAAAACTGACAGATGACCTCTTGAGGAAAGCCTTTTATTGAGCGTGCTCTTGCATCTCCAGAGTACTTAGCACAGGGGGGTGTAAATCAGCTGATTCACTCTTCCTGGAGTGATGGCTTCAATGTTAAGAGCGCTCTCTTGCAGAGGAGTCTTCTTTGTTTCCCAGCATCACCTTTTGTACCTCCAGTTTTAGGGAATCGGATGCCCTCTTTTGTCCACTGTCAGAACCAGAGGTGCAGCTGATACTCAAACATACATGCATACAAAACACACATACACATGCCAAAGTAAAAACGTCTAAAAAGAAATAAATAATTTTTTACTGTCTATCATATGAGTGGGATTGCAGGTGAGCAGAATATGGAAGTTAGAAGACAGCTTTTGGAAGCCACTTCTCATCTTCCATCATGTTTTCCAGTGATTAAACTATGGCCCTCCTCAGTCTTGCTCTGTAGGTACTTTTCTTTATCTCTGTGCCATCTCATAACCACACGACCTTGTCTTCTAGCACAGGTCACAGCAGTCCCTCTGCTTTGCCACCGAAAGAAACACTTCCTTCTGGCCGCAGAGGAATGACTGCAGGCCTGAGAGTCAGGAGGCAAAAGTCAGCTACAAACTGGTTGAGGCTACGAGCCAGGACAGTCCACTGAAATCTCCGTTCTGTGTTCTCAAAGCACCCAGTGTTCAGAAGGGAAGTGATGGCGTATGTGCCATCCTGCTAGTCCTTTATTTACAGTGCTTTTTCCTAGGGCAGCAGGGGAAAGTAAAGCACTAATTAGGAAGGCAGATTGCCCATCTGCAGCATCTGCTTGTTTATAGCCAAATGAACTAACTTCACACAGAAAGCTTCCAATATAATCCTAAGGATCTGAACACTAACACCAAATGTAATTTTAACAGTTCTTTAACTCTGCTCAACAGCCCACTGCCTCAAGAAGAGAGGTATCCCCTCAATTGCCTCACTACCACAAAGCCAAGGCCACTTGCTAAAACTTAGTGGCCAGAATATTATCAGTGAAAGTTTTCCCTTTTCAAAGCAATGTGATTATTAGAAAAGGAATATTTCATAGAATATATGGAGTTTTCATCATGATAATCCATGAGAGATCCTGTGCAGTGTTTTAGTTTCATACTAAAAACTCCACTGAAAGTTGAACACAGGCTCTGGCTAGTGGACTCCTCTCTGCTTTAACATGATAAAGAATCCTAATACCATGCCAGGGTCTTCATTGCTATTAAAATATTTATATTTAAAATATTTTCTATCAATGCACGACAATTTTGTCACCATAGACACCTCAAAATAGCCCCATCTGGCACTCAGAGAAGAACATTGCTATTCACACTTAAAACTTTTTTCTTATTTTTCTCATATAATTTTTTTGTTCTGGAGTACAATTTATTTCTGTGCCACACCAAGAATGATCAGTTACAACATCATTCTGAAGCAACACATATAATTTCAAGAATTACTAAACTATAGTATGAAATATTACTGTCCAAACAATGTCAGTAGGATGTAAGGTGAGCGAAGAGATTTAGCAGATTTGTTTGCAAAGTGACATGCTGCAGTGGAGCTCTGCATTTCCAGTTCATCCGTTTCAGTGAATCCCAACAACCTTGTCTTAGGTCCTGCCAACTGATATAGGTTACGCATAACAAACACTCCTAACCCTTACAAAGACCTTACCTGCAAATTCATATGAAACTAATTCTACGTTACGTTGAATGCAATTTATTTTCTCTGTTTCTATGTATTTCTTAAACTCATTAGAGAAAACAGACTTCACCTTCAGGTGAAATTCATTTCTGTCTTAAGAGACAGCACATAATTGTCTTTCACTTTCCTTTCGATTGCCTCTTATTTTAGCATTTAATCCTTCACCCATTAAAATAACTACTTGGGGATGGCATTTCTTTGGGGGAAAGTTATAGATATGCTAAGTGGTGTGTGACAAATGAATTCTATAATTTGAAAACCTAGTAGCTATCAGGTGGTGAGCAATGGCTCTTGCCAGTTTTATTGACTATTAAAGGGACATTTTGCAGCACATGCTGCTGCAGATATTTATTGTCAAGTTAAGCCTGGTGGACTCAATTCTGCAGTGGAACTGCTGGGATTATAATGCTAGAACTATGCCTTATACATGTTGGTAAAGTATTTTTACCGACTGGAACTGTTGCCAAATTATTCTAAACAAATGCCACATTTGGGCATTTATGAGAAGTCAGTTTTACTAGAATTTTTTTTTTAAATGAGGAAAAAATTAAACCTGGGTTAAGAACTCTTCTTGTAGCAGTAACTTTCAATCTTTATTTACTATGCAAGAAATTTTGTACTCTATATCCAACTCTCAGGTTCCTAGATATTCAACTGTTACTTGAGATAACGTCTTCTTTCCCAGGTTATTCTGGAACTTGCTGTGTCGTTCAGACTGGCCGTGAGCTCACTGTCCCTCTGCCTTCCCTTACCATGTACTGGAATTGCAGGCATTCAACACTAAAGGTAGGGTTCCACTAATTACTTTTAAAATATTTTAATACTGACAAGGAGTAGAGGCCTCAACTTGTAATCTCACAGAGACAGGCACTGAAACTGAAGAGTTAATTCCAGACAGGTCTGAAATGAATAGCATGACCTAGTCCTGTAACGACCAAGCAACGGATGAATAAATACGCAAAGGGATTCTATTCGACATATAGAAGCATGAAATATATTCCCTGCAGAAAAATTGATAAAATTGAAGATCATTGTATTAAAATAAGCCAAAGTGAAGAAGACAAATGACACATTTTTTTTTCTCTTTCTGGTTCAGAATTTTATTCATCCATACATAAGAACACCATATGTGTGTGACATTCACACACAGACAGGGAGAGAGAGACAGAGACAGTGATAGAGGCGGGGGGGAGAGGGAGGGAGGGAGGGAGAGAGGCAGAGAAAGAGAGAGGGAGACCTGTAAGAAGTAACATTGCTATCCTCTTTGTGTGGTGAAAGAGATAAAGGGAGCAGTGACAGGCGAGGGTAATAGACTGTTCACATGGTCAAAGTAGAGAAGAGTCTTGCACGAAATGTATTACTTTCTAAAATGAGTATATGCTACACTTTTTTTAAATAAAGAAAAAATCAACATAAGCAAATAAACAAATTCCCATAATGTAATACAACACCTAACATGTGTAGAGTAACAAAAATCCTTATATGAGCTTGAAAATTTGTAGAAATATCATGTCCTATACACAGGTTTGGGAGCTGTAAATTCAGCAGAAATTGTTGTTTTATGATTGGTTTCCAGAATTTCTTAAGGATGTTGTTGTGTTAGCTTGCATGAGAAAAGTTCTCATAGGCTTTTATGTCTGAATACTTAGTTCCTAGTTAGACCTTTTTAGAAAAGTGTCATTCTAATGGGGGAAGTGGGTCACTGAGGGGGGGATAGAAGTTTCAGAAGATACCTGCCCATCGAAAGTGACTTCTGCCTCCTGCTTGGGCTTTGCAATGTGAGCTTTCAGCTGTTCCAGCCACCATGTCTTCATTCAGCCATTGTGGACTCTAACCATCGAGAGCTGTAATCCCAATTAAATACTTTCTTCTGTAAGCTGTCTTGGTTATTCTGTCTTGTCACAGCAGTAGAAAACACACTAATTCAGTTTCTCTACTTTGCATTTTCATCTCTCTCCCCACCTGATACTGTTAGTTCGCTAAATCATCATGCTGTCAGATTAATTTCTAAATACTTATATTTAAATCATAGACCTGGGATACTCTAAATCTTTTCAGATAAGTTTCTTTTTGCACTTGATGTTGGTCAACACAGATAAGGAACTGCTCAAAGTGCAGAGACTAGAGATGGAGTCCTGAGCCCTTAAGATGACATCATTAGCCCCCCTGCTACCAACGGTCAGTCGAGATCATGGAATAGAAGACAGAGAAAGTATGAGGGGCTGAGAATGGGGAGGAGTGCTGTGAAATGCTGTCTTCTAAACATGAGATGGCTCACCATCCTGGACTCATGACAGCTTGACTTACCTGAAAAGAACTAGAAAAGATGAAGCCAGAGTAAATCTTAGTACAGAGGGAATAGATGAGCTCTAGGACCCACGATGCAGCGAGGAGCTATTGGGTATATTCCTTGTATCCCTAATCCCTCCAAAACTTTTACCATGAAAGGGTGTTGGGTTTTGTTAAAGATCTTTGTATATATAATGAGATGGGTGAATTACAATTACTGATTTTCCTATGTTGAACCATTACTGCATCTCTGATATGAAGTCTTCCATTTTTTCATGTGTTCTTAGATGTAGTTTGCAAGAATTTTATTAAATACTTTTGCATTTATGTTCATAAGGGATATTGGTATATGATTATCTTTCTTTATTCAGTCTATGTGGTTTGAGCATCAGAGCAAATGTGACCTCATAAAATGAACTGCACAATGTTCCTCTGTTTCAATTTTGTGGAATAATTTGAGGGGTATTAGTGTTAACTCTTTTTTGAAAGTCTGTTAGAATTCTATGCTGAAACCATCTAGTCATCTAGTCCTGGGCTTTTTTTTTTTTTTTTTTTTGGCTTGGGAGAAATTTACGGACTGCTTCTATTTCACTAGGTCTATTTAAATGGTTTATCTGATCTTTATTTAACCTTGACAGGTGGTACATATCTAGAAAATTATCCATTTCTTTAGATTTTCCAGCTTTTTGGAGTACAGGTTTTTAAAAGTGTGTCCTTATAATTGTTTGGATATCCTTGCTGTCTGTTGTTATGTCCCCCTTTTCATTTCTGGTTTTGTTAATTTGGATATGACTACTTTTTTTGTTACAGAGCTTTTAGGTGTGTTATTATGTTGCTAATATAAGATCTTTCCAAATTTGTTATGTAGGTATTCAGTGCTAAGAACTTTCCTCTTCGCATGGCTTTCATTGTGTTCCATAAGTTTGGATGTGTTGTGTATTCATTTTCATTGAATTCTAGAAAGTCTTTAATTCATTTCTTTATTTTTATCTTGACCCATTTTTTCATTCAGTAGAGAGTTGTTCAGTTTCCATGAGTTTGTAAGCTTTCTGTTGTTTCTGCTTTTTTTGATATCCATCGTTAATCCACAGTAATCTGATAGGATACAGGGAGTTACTTCTATTTTCTTTGTTGAGACTTAGCTTTATATCTGAGGAGGTGGTCAATTTTGGAGAAAGTTCCATGAGGTGCTGAGAAGAATATATATTCTTTTATATTTGGGTGAAATGATCTGTAACTATCTGTTAGGTCTGCTTAGTTTATAACATCTGTTAGGTCCAACATTTCTAGTGTATTCTGGTTTTGTCTGGATAACTTGTCCATTGAGGAGAGTGAGGTATTGAAGTCTCACAGTATCAGTGTGTGAAGGTTGATGCATTATTTAAGTTTTAGTAAACTTTCTTTTACAAAATAGATGACCTTGTGTTTGAGGCATAAAAATTAAGAGTTGAAATGTTATCTTGGTGGAGTTTTCCTCTGATGAATATGAAATGGCCTTTTCTGTCCTTTTTGATTAATTTTGTTTTAAAGTCCATTTTGTTAGACATTAGAATGGCTACACCAGCTTGGTGAAGTTCCTGTTTGAAGTTCTAATGTTTTTATTTCTAGAATTCCCTAAGTTTGGGTTTTATTTATTGATTGGTTCTATTCCAAATTTCAGGTATTGAACAGTTTTATTTATTTTTTTACACTGTTTCTTTGTGTTTTCCTGGATTTCTTTAAGTGACTTATTCATTTTCTCTTTAGGGACCTCTAACATATGCATAGAGGCTGTTTTAAGGTCTTTTTCTTGTACTTCGGCTATGTTGAATTATTCAGGGCCTGATGGGGTAGGATAGCTCTGTTCTCGTGGAGACATATTTCCCTGGCTGTTATTGTGTTTTTACACTGGCATCTCAGCACCTCATTTTGGGATGAATATAGGTATAGGTGCTGGTTTCTGGATTTGCTATTTTGGGGTGGGTATTTTATTCTTTGATTTCTGTTTACTCTTTGGGTTTTCAGAAAGTGTGATTGCTGTGTGTTCTCTCTTTTCGTGGCTTGTTTAATTGGTGTTTTCCCGGGAATGCCTGTTGGCATTGGAGGCTGGAATGCTGGGATGAGTTGGGGGAAGGAAATCTGGAGAAGGTCTTTCTTGTTAGAGATAGAGTCAGAGAGGAAAGGTTTTCCTGCTACAGAGCTAGTTTTGAACCCTGATAAGATTGAATCTCAATATCAATATTAAAGGTGTGTATTTGCCTTCCTCCTATGTGTTACCTGGAAGGAGGGGCCCCTGTGTTAGCAGGGGGTCCCTGCTGGAGTTGGAGTCTTGGACAAAGCAACAAGTAGGGTACAGGAAGTTAGAAAGGGTGGTCTATGGGATCCACAGGACATAAGGGCAGGGGGAAAGGAAGGATGCAGCTGGTGTTCTGTTACAGCTAGGGACCAGACTGGGAGATTAGTTCTGGGGGAACAGAGAAGGTCTGCAGGAAGCCTACCTGGTTTGAGGGGTATGTCTCCTGTGGTTTAGCAGTGGGTGCCCACTGGATTTGGGAGCTAGAATTCAGTGACAAATGGGTGTGTGTGCAGGTTAGGAGGGGATGGTCTATGAGATTTACAAGAGATGTGGACAGGGAGTAAGGAAGGATGCAACTGGTGTTCTGTTGTAGCTCTAGGGACGAGACTGGGAGATTGGTTCTGGGGAAAGAGAGAGAGAGATAGAGAGATTGAGATTGAGAGAGAGAGAGAGAGAGAGAGAGAGAGAGAGAGAGAGAGAGAGAGAGAGAGAGAGAGAGACTGCCTTCTCTAGTTTTCTGCAATGTGGTTCAGTTTTTTAAATATAAATTGGTATTATCTTACTAATCATATTAACGAAAAATATAGTTTTACAAAAACATTGAATGGATTTTTAAAAATAAATTATATATCTACTGTCTGTGAAATTTTATTCAAAAGTCACATTACCCTGGTATTTATCTTTATTTTACAATGCAGAGTTTAAAATGCATTATTTAATCCAAGCACGTGGGATAAGAATGTGAAGTAAGTGTACAACTGAAAAGATTATAACTTTCAGTTCTAATAACTACTGATAAGAAGAGAAATGCTACTTGAAGTAAGGTTGTTTTAAAATGTTACACAAGATTTTGTTCTACCATATGTCCCAGTAACACCTTTTTTTTAGTGTATACACCAAAGACTACAGGTCTTACTAAAGAGATACTTACAAATCCATGTTTATTGTTGATCTTTTCACAAGGAAATGCAATGTACTTGAACGTCCACCAATAGCAAAACTGATAATGACAGTTACCTATGTACAATGTGATTTTATCCAGCCTAAAGAATACAGGGAATTCAGACATTTTCAAGAAAACTGATGTAAATACATTTTAGTATGTTAACCAATCCAAGCTCAGAAAACAGAATATCATATTCTCTCTCTGATAAGAGGAGCTTCCCTTATAACTGGTAAGTATGTGTGTCTAGGTGGGAGTAAATGTAACCAAAGGCCAGAAAACCAGGAAACAGCCAGGTGATATGACTAACAGAGGCTTTCAGGATTGGGCAGGGAAAGATAATTGGACACTTGCACTATGAAAGAAGAATGTGGAGCAAACATACAAGGAGAAGAGGGATGGGGAGTCAGACTTGTCGAATAACACAACAAAGCCTGTTACCTCCAAAATGTAAAAAAAGTGAAAAAAGCAAAAGGAAGTGGCAACAATAATTTAAAAAACTCTTATTATAATCAATCCATATTTTAAATAATTATCTCTAATTCGATTTCAAATATAAAAAATATTGATAATCAAAAAGGAACTCAAGTTTTGAAAAATGTTACAAAATCTGTACATGCTCTTACTAATTTTTTCCTCTCACTATATCATATGTACTATCATTTAAAAGGATATATTGTTAATCCCACAGATATGAGGAGAAAGACCACTGACATAAATCATCATCATGAAGCTAATGAGAGCAGTATTTTCTTTTTTTAATTTGTATTTATGGACTGTCTCTCCCTAGATGTGGGGTTCCAGAAATCAGCATTGTACTTGGAGAAGATAAGGAATTTTATCACTCAGGAATAGGGAGTTTCCAAATGGGAGATTTTGGCAGGCAAATAGTGTTACAGAAGCAGTGCATAAATAAAACAAGTTGCTCATCGCACCCTCCTTGAAGTAGAGATATGTTTCCAAGTTGGTCCTAAGAGAATGGACATAACAACATGGTCATAACACCATAAGAACATGGTCATACCATTATAGTCATAACAACGTGGTCATCATAACTTGCTGAAACAGAGATATGTTCTTAAATAGAACATTTTTAACCAAAACACTTCCTTCAAAAATGTATTCATGGTGTTCCAAAAATATATATACAATGTCCAAAATTATATTTATTTATTCAGTCAGCCATTCATTTGATGTATGTGGGTGTTCCTGTTATATCTGTATGCCTTCAGAGGCAGGAAGAGGACACTAACCCCCTGGGACTGGATTTACAGACAGCTATAAGCTGCTGTGTGTATCCTAGGAATCTAACCCAGGCCATCTCTCCAGCCCTGCAACAATCTGTTATTGATCTAAATTCAAAGAGTATATTTCATGAAACTATTGATATAGAATAATATTTACTTATAACCTAATTATTTTCAATTCTTAAATTTTCCTTATTAAACATATTCTGGGGATTTGTAAGTCTATTCCTTACCTGTTTTCACTACCTCTTCTCTCACTTTTAGAATTATCAGAAACTTATGGATTTATATTACAATTTTCAATTCTCAGGGGTTGTTAGAGTATAAGGGGGATAAAAAGCATTACTCATAACAAGGTTAGTCATTAATGAATGTTCGTCTGTTTTATTGCAAGTGATATGTGTGATTATTGTAAAAATGTTTGAAAATTAAATATGCTGCTCAGCCAACACCAAACAATAATAATTTTTTCCTATTCCTGAAAATAAATAGAATTCACATCTCTATTATAAAAATTCTCAGCTCAGATTAGATTGTGCAGTAGCATATATGTGTGTGTTAAAATATCTATCTATCTATATAAATTGTTGAGGATGCTTTTTTGTATTCAAATAATTAAAATTTTATACCCAAATTAGAACCAATTATGGGTACAAATATAAGAAGACATGTTCAATGACCATAATTAAATTAATGTTACATGTTATAAGAAATAAGCAAATGTATTTACGAAGTATATAAAAATGGATGGGTGAAAGCATGCAGATTTATTTCCTTGCTGAGGATGTAAAATAATTATAAAATAATGGTACCTTATATTTACTGTTTTTCTATTTTAGTGAAACCAAATTGAATGTATAATAGGTGAATTTATAATTGCTATTACAACTCCTATTATTTATAGTAATTTCTAATATTTATAATTAATAGCAAAGCACTCTTTATCCTTAAAGGTTTTGAGTTTGGTATGTGCATCTGATTTTTTATAATTTTTAAATTACATTCCACATTTGAATATGTAAAAATATAAAAATAATAAGAAAATGTCATGTCACTTTTCCTTCATTCAAGTAATATTAGGAATGTGAATAGAGATATTGAAAGAACACTCTAAATATTAATGAACAAAATAAGGATTAAGTATTGCTGTCTTAGAAGCATAGTATAACTTCTCATTTAGACAAGCACAAAGTTATAAACAAAAACAAGGTGTTAGAGGTTGAGATAATTCTTTAGATGACTTTCAATCTTTAAAATCATGGTTTCCATTTGTTAACATTTTATTATGAAGTGTACTTTATTTAGAAACATTTTTAATAACAAAAGAAAGAATACATAAACAGCAATTTTCTTAATGTAATACTATTGCTTATAACATTATGTGGATGTAGAATAAAAGCAATTGATTCTGGTGGAGAGCAGTCTATACACTGGACCATCTGACTTTTAGAAATTAGCAGGAAACAACTTTTGTTGCTAATACTATTGACTAAATCTTAGAATGTGCAGGCTAGTAAATATCATGAGTGAGGGCCTCCAGGAATAAATGAGGATATGGCTAGACATTTCAATTCTTGCTTCTGAAACAGAACACAATCACTTTAAAAGCATTTTTGCCATCCAAGAAATATAAACTATTAATAATCTCCCCACGTTTCCTCTCCCTGTTCCAATCTTTCCTTCTTCCTATCCTCCCTCCTATCTTCCTAAACAAAATGAGAAAACTAGTCATATCTATAATTGAAAAGTGTTGTTTTTCCCTCTCATTCTTTTCTAATAGAAGTGATCTAACTACTGCTTAACCTAGAATTAAACCGTATGTAAATTCACAGCAAGCTATCAGTGATTTAGAGCACAAGGGATTGATCAACTTGTTTTACATAAATGGTACAGCATTTTAAATTCGAAAGCTGAACATATATTACACACACACACGCATACATATACACACACACACACGCATACATACACACACACACACACACACACATATATATATATATATATATTTTTTCACAGATGTCTAGGAAACACTACCCCAAAAATGTGAAGTGACAATGGAACTTTTTCAAAACACATTGATTGTATGGTAAATCCTTTCTATTGTAAAATACAAGTGTGGTTATTATATCTGTACATTCATAGTGTTTTAAAATGAACATTAAATGTAATATATGTTTATTTAAGATTTATATAGTTTATTTTTCATTTAGAAACATTTGGATTTTTGCATCTTCATATTAAACAATGAATATTGGCTCACATAAAAAATGGATAAATATATTAATAAATCAGCCTGCCACCATTATACACTTGAAAGTAATTTTAAACCATAAACAAACTAGATTCATTATATTTATGATTAAATTTATTTCTTAAGAATTGAGCTATGCCTTTCCTGTAACCTTAATTATAAAAGGTTATATGCTTTCTGCTCCAGGAAATAGCAACAATCTATATTAGAACATCTATATTAGAATCTCCTCAAAGGAAATACACACACACACACACACACACACACACACACACATATAAAATTTTGTGCACTTTCTGTTAATATTTATATTGCACTATGGATTATACCATATTAACTTTATTTTCTATAAGTTGTAAAAACTGCAGTATTTGTCATACAGTCCAGGAAGGTGCTAACTACATTTTACTTTTGAAATAAAATCTGTTGGCAGCATTAGAAAGGCTACTTTCATTTGCATGGTAATTGAAAAGAAAATCGGGAGAAAATGTTAGCAAGATGATAAAAGAAACCTATTTGTCCTACCTAAACTTAGGTGTCATGTATTCATTCCTACAAGATAGGAAAATAACAAGACTATCCAATTAATTATCCATGTAGATTGCAATTCTGCAGCAATCTCCTGGCCAAAAAAAAAAAAAAAATTGGAAATCTATTAATCAATGAAAATGAAATGAATCATAACTCTTCTGGCTCCTGTACACAATTTTAATTTTTGGCAGATGAAGGTTGGGATTTTTCTATCGATTTGGAGATGACAAAGCACATTTAGTTGGTCTGATATTTCCTAAATTGCTCTAGCTCATACTGATGTTATTTAATAAAAACCACTGAGAGTAAAATCTTGTTCACTTTTCAAGGTGACAAGGTTATTATCCTTAAAGTAACTAGCACGCTGAAATGCGTTTTTAATAGGTTTTAACACCTTTGTTTTAGTATAATTGACAAAGTCTTATGAATAAAGCAGAGTGAGCATTGTTAGCTCACAATAAAAAAAATTAAAATCACACGAAAATGTCTAGCAGTGTTTGCACATACAATAAAGAACTTAGTATGAGGCTACAGTTGTTTTATTGTTTTTTAAGATAAAACTACTTTCATAATTTCTCTCATTGGAGAAATATGTTTAACATTCATTGCCCTTTAATAGTCTTCTAATATTTGGAATACACCTTTTTGCCTTTTTATTTGACTTGATTAGACATCTTGCATTAGAATTTGATGGATATTTATTCCTGATTCCACACAGCATCCCTTCAATTTCTATTAATTTAATTGACACATAATATTTGATTCAGGAAACTTGCTATTCAAAGTGTGATAGATAGTAAAAGACCAGAAATGAATATCCAGGTTAAGGTCAACTTAGTGATCAGTTTATATCCTTTTAATTCTTCAATCACCAGGTCTGTCATTCTACATAATTCTACACTGTCCATGATCCTAATAAAGTGGAACATATGCCCATTAATTTTATTTTCCCACAGTTGCTCACTGTTTACATCTTCCTCCTATACTCTCCAGTTTCTATGTCCTGACCCCAAAGAAATAATTTTCTCTTCTCTCAATGAAACACGGACGACTTCATCTCAATCACATAGCACTCTTAACAACCATAGACAACTTTTAGTCCCACACTTATCAGCTCCTTATTGTCGCAGTGAAGCACAAATGATTCTAATCATTTCGTTCATAGTCCCATATTTACAGGGTTTCAAAACACCCTAATGTTGCCTAAGATTATTCCTTCCTCTAAGAATACTTTTACTAAACTATATAGACTATTGCTATAACCCTTGATTACCTCCCAAAGTTGAAAAGAAGACTTTATAGATAAAGACTCAATGCACATTGGACAAACGTCTTGGAGTTGGGCATGACTTGAAAGCCTCCTCTATGATCACTATTGATAGTAACCAAAGGTAATGAGCAAGCAAATAATGGAGTAGAGAAACCAATAATCATTCCCAACTGTGGTGTCTCTGAACAATAACAATGACCAGACTTACTTACAAATCAAATAGTGGCACTTATACCTTGGTAGTGACTAACAACTGTCTGATTAGACTCTACTCTATTTGACAGAAGAGAATTCAAGCCTGGTACTGAAAGTCTAGCCAAATACATGTGACTAGTGAGGACATAGATCTTAGTGGAGAAGAGGCTACTTAACACTTCTTTTTTTCACTATAATTTACTACTGAATTCTAATTCCTTATCCTAATGCCCACAGAGAAGTGTAGCTCTTATCTCACATTAAAGAACTTACTTTTTGCAGCTGCAGGAGGCCATTACAGGAAGTCCCAACTAACCAAAATGAGAAGAAAAACATCTAGCTGATCATAGGGTGCTCTGTCCCAAGTGATATACCACAGTTTGACTCCTGCACCTAAGGCTCAGGAAATGCTGAAAACAAGGAGTGGGATGATTATAAGGACCAGAAGATGAGAATGTCTATGGAGAGATAATGTGTACTGTGACTGGAAAGCTGCACCTAGGGAATCAAGACAAGATGACATTAAGACAAAAATCTCTTTATAATTCACTGTCGTACTAAGGAGTGCTTTAAACGAATAGAAATGTTCAAGGGAGTAGATTCAGAAGTTGGGCATCCGTTGGGCAAAGCTCGAAGATAGAGCAAGACTTCAGAGAAAAGTTGAGTTAATATGCATTTGTAAAGACAGATCTTAATATCGAGTTATTAGTATTTACACTGAAAAGTAAATGAATTTCAAACCTAAGAGTTAGAGAATTAGCAAAGAAAGTTAGAGAAAGTGAACTGAGAATTTCATGTATTGGTGGGAATGAGAGGTGGTTCAGTAGAGAACACTGACCGTGTTATATTTCTCCAAGAATTTCTTTAGATACTGGTAGTGTCAGATGCAGTTTATTCACTACATCTTCAAGTTTGGCACAGGAAATATATTTTCTAATATTTAACATGAATAAATGGCAACTAGTGTTGTATTATTTTTCCTCTCTGACAAACAAATGCCATGACTTGGTTCAAAGAGAATTCCTACAGAAATTATTTTTACTAGCTTATGTAAATCTCTGAATCTGTTCTATATACTTATTTCATACTAACAAATTAGGATAAATTAAACTGAAACCATCATGGCACCATCATTCAATTATCTCATGACAATCAATAATTTATTGTTTATCCTTACAACTTAACTTTTAGTATTTTGCACAGCAGATTGGAGCATGCCCTTCTTAGGTGCCTCAGTTGGTCTAAGCTTCTTCCAAGCAGCTGATCTGGTCTGAGAGACGTCTATGCATCTTGGTTTCATTTCATATGAGAGAAACTGTCAACTTTCATTACTTACTCTGACATGGAGGGGCCTAGGGATTCTGGTCATTTTAAGGAACTTCCTGGAAGTATTTTGAATTGTTTACCTTTCTGATTAAGGAACTTCCTTATGGTATGGAATATTTTAACCTCAAAGGAAACTATTCCACAACAATGACAAGTTGGTAAGGGATGGATTGTACTGATTAGTCTTAACTTGACAGAATATAGAAACAGATGCAAAGAGAGCTCTATTGAATTATCTTGATCAAATTGACTTGTGAGTATGTCTGTAAGGATTTTCATGATTAGCCAGCACAGGAAGATTCACCTTGAATGTGAGCAACACCATTTATTGGGCTGGACCCTAAGCTATATAAGAGTGAAGAAAGTTAGCTGGCTATATAAACAAGAAAGAGACAATGGTGCATTTATGCTATCTGCTCTTGACCGCAGATGTGAAGTAAGTAGACGATTGAGTTCTGCTTTGAATTCCCCAAAATGATGGTGGGTAACTTTAAACTCACCTTTTCCTGCCCTGACTCTTCTTGATTGGGGTGTTTGATTATAGTAACACCAATGAAGGGAGAACTGTGATTTTTTTGTTTGTTTTGGGTTTTGTTTGTTTGGTTTTGTTTTTTTTATGGATTTGTTAAATAAGTGAGGCATTTTTTTCTTTTGATATTTCCATTCTCATCTGTGTCTCAGAATTGTAAAATTTTAATTCAACTGACTTAATGTTTAATTCTAAACATAGACTCATTTCTGGTTCTACTAGACATGGGAAAGTATTGATAAATATTCTTTGCAGTTTGGGACATTATTTTTATTTCAGGTGTGTTCTTTTGTAGTATTGGGTTGCTCACTTCTAATCAATAGCATTTAATGAAATACTTCTAGGTATTAAAAAATAACTTTACATAACCAATATAACGATGCTGGTAGTGTATATTCTGTCTTGCATCAACTCATACTAATGGCATTTCTGGTCACTCAAGTTCAGATAATGAGGCTGAGATTGAAATGTGAGGAAATTGGCACAGAAATTTATAAGCAGAAATAACCCAAACAGAAGAAATTTCTGTTGGACTGTGCAACAGAATTTCTCTTTCTGAGGGAAAGATATTATCCTCTATTCTGAATTCTCTGTAAAAACAGTAGTGACTTTGCTGAAAGAAATTTATAGTTATGTATTGTCACTGAATTATGCATTTCTTGTTTTATGATTTGATTTCTCCTGGAACAGATGTATTATTACAAATTATAAAAAATACTGATACATATACTATGCATGTAGGTACATATAATTAATTCCCTTCATAGATGTGAGGCACTTCCCCTCAAGATATCTTGCATGTTGGAAAATATAGGTAAGATAAAAAATTGATTTTTTTTTTTTGTTTTTTTCGAGACAGGGTTTCTCTGTGTAGCTTTGCGCCTTTCCTGGAGCTGACTTGGTAGCCCAGGCTGGCCTCGAACTCACAGAGATCCGCCTGTCTCTGCCTCCCAAGTGCTGGGATTAAAGGCAAGCACCACCACGCCTGGCTCAAGAAATTGAACTTTTATTAGTACAATCATACTACTTATATAAAAAAAAGATAAAATACTATCATAGTAGGTTTCAATTTACAGCCAAGTTGTTTTAGAAATACATAAAGTTTTAGTGTAGTGTCTATTTACTTTTGACGTATTTGACGTTTCATTGCTATGGTGCAGAATTATTAAGAAAATAAGTTATTTGGTGTCAAAAATAGGAGTTCAAAACAAGAACTCTGCTCACTATATATTAAAGCTAGAGAAACATTTTGGTAGTTGAATGTTTATGCCAAGAATATTTATTTGTGTTGTCTTGGAACACACATTATATATTTATCAGAAAACTGTATGTGTAGGTTATATATAATGCTTAACGTATATATGGGTCATATATGCAAATTCTATATACAAATATTAAATCACTAAAATGATAAGTTAATTTAATTTTGAGGAAATAAGATATCTAAGCATACTTTGTTTGATTATTTGGGTCACACCACATTTCAGACCTAGTGACATATGCATGTTCTATCACTGAGTAACAGTCTGAACCCCAACAACACATTTTTAGTTGTCTTAAAATGCATTTTTCTCTATATTTCCTCTGACTCTATAATTTATTTAGGTATACATCTCAATGACCTGTCTCTGCCCCAACATGTTTACTGGACACATTTTCCTTTAATGGGATGATGACATTTACTACAGGCCTGAAGAGACCATGAGTAGAAATTATTTTAGGAATTGAATTAAAGAAAAGTTAAACTTTGTGGGAGATAAAATTTTCTGATGGTGCTCAAGCAGACACATAAGCAATTGGACCTGAATAAACTCTAACCTCTTGAAATTCAGCAAAATTAAAAACAAATCATGCATAGATGGTTGCATTTTAGTGAAACTAATTATTTTCTGTATTATAAAATTTAATAGAAAAATTTACTCATGATAGAATCATATTATTATTAAACATTTTAAAATGGACTTATTTAAATTGAAAGTATATTATAAATTTTACTTGTGATTAATTCCTCAAGATAATGCTTGAGATACTCAATAAACTTGATTCTTGTGGTATTAGAGATAGTGTAAATTACTAAGGAAAGCTCTGTAGTGAGAGTTATTTTTTGATAGTTTAGAATTTAAATGTTTATTTCATAATCATTTGACACTTTCATAAGTCACCCTGTTAAGTCCTTAAGAAATTCCATTTTGAAAAGCATGTGCTGTTAAATGCTGTGTGCCAAACATATATGACAGTAAGGGTATTCCTCATCAGATTTCCATGACAATTCCATATACAGGAAACATTAAAGAACATGAGGATTCAATATCCTAAAAGCAAGAAATGACAAATAGGTATACATAATTTATTACAGAGATAAAAAGCAAGAGTGAATTATATTAAAGAACAGTCAGAAGTCAAATTATGTGCATTTTTTACTAAGTATTTTAACTACATCTACTATATAAACTTATTTCAATTAATAAGGATATCAAATCAGTACTGAGACATACTTTTATGCATAATTCTTCTAGCAATTGAAACAAACATACTATTATATTAGAATGTGATAGTTATGCATAGTGTTGAGAATTGCATGCATTAGAAAAATGTACATGGGGAGTTACAGATAGAGAAATTCAAACATACATATCTTTGATGTAATGTTTCATTATTAAGGAACTTTATTGAGGAGATAGAGCCACACTATTTACATGATATTTTTGGTTTCATGATTTTCTGGGTGTGCGGACTCTTTCTGCACTCTTAGTTCTTTGTACCCAGGCCAGCAGTGATTCCACTTTCTGTTTGTAGAATTCTTCACTTCACTTCATCACCATAGTTACCTTCTAAGGGAGATCTGTTTTTTTTTTTTTTTTAATTTAATTTAATTTTATTTTACAATACCATTCAGTTCTACATAATAGCCACAGATTCCCCTGTTCTCCCCCTTCCTGTCCCCCCTCCCGTTCCCCCCAGCTCACTCCCCATTCCCACCTCCTCCAGGGCAAAGCCTCCCCGAGGACTGAGATTGACCTGGTAGACTCAGTCCAGGAAAGTCCAGTCCCCTCCTCCCAGATTGAGCCAAGCGTCCCTGCATAAGTCCCAGGTTTCAAACAGTTAACTCATGCAATGAGCCAAGGACCTGGTACCACTGCCTAGATGCCTCTCAAACAGATCAAGCCAATCAACTGTCTCACCTATTCAGAGGGCCTGATTCAGTTGGGGGCCCCTCAGTCTTTGGTTCATAGTTCATGTGTTTCCATTTGTTTGGCTATTTGTCCCTGTGCTTTATCCAACCTTGGTTTCAACAATTCTCGCTCATATTAAACCCTCCTCTTTCTTGCTAATTAGGCTCCTGGCGCTCCACTGGGGGCCGAGCCATGGATGTCTGCCTCCAGATTCCTCAGTCCTTGGATGGGGTTTCTGGCACAACTATTAGGGTGTTTGGACATCCCATCACCAGAGTAGGTCTCAACAGAGGAAACTCAAATTGTTGAAAGACATTTAAGGAATTGCTCAACATCCCTAATCATCAGGGGAATGCAAATCAAAACAACTCTGAGATACCACCTTACACCTGTCAGAATGGCTAAGATCAAAAACACTGAAGACAGTTTATGCTGGAGAGGATGTGGAACTAGGGGAACACTCCTCTACTGTTGGTGGGAATGCAAGCTTGTACAACCACTTTGGAAATCAATATGGCACTTTCTTAGAAAATTGGGAATCAATCTCCCCCAAGATCCAGCCATACCACTCTTGGGCATATACCCAAGAAATGCTCAATCATACCACAAGAGCACTTGCTCAGCTATGTTCATATCAGCATTGTTTGTAATAGCCAAAACCTGGAAACAACCTAGATGCCCTTCAACTGAAGAATGGATATATAAATTGTGGCACATATACACAATGGAATACTACTCAGCAGAGAAAAACAATGACATCATGAGGTTTGCAGGCAAATGGATGGATCTAGAAAAAACCATCCTGAGTGAGGTAACCCAGACTCAGAAAGACAAATATGGTATGTATTCACTCATAGGAGGATACTAGATGTGGAACAAGGATGAGATCTGTTGTTTTTGACCTATAAGAAGTAGCCTCTAATTGGTCATGCTCTCCTTACGTTGGCAATCCAGACTGTTTTCAACCCAGTACCCAAAATGTTATAAATGAAATAGACAAAGACACTCACCTTCTAAACTATCCTCACATCAACTCATATGTCTTTTCTAGTGGAGCTGGCTTCTTGTTGTGAGGCTAAGGCTTCAGAGCATGTTGTGGCACCTGCTTCAGGACTGCTCTGCCTGTCTCTCCATTATTTGCTGCTCCCCCACCCCGTTTTTTTTCTTTTGCTAACTATCCTCTTCCTCATTTCTTCTACATAGCCATAAGATGTGTTTATGATACATGTCTATGGAAATATCTTCTCAGGAAACCTTTGCTGTTCACACCAGTCAGTGTTTAGCAAAGCAATTCTTAATGATTATTTCCTACTTTGCTCATTTTAAATTTCTTTTCTTAAGCGTTTATTGAATTATAGATGAACTCAATATGCAACGCCAATGTTCTCTAAATATATTGCAAGCACCACAAGGACAAGGACATAGCTTCTTTACGTTATGATCATGATAAATTTTAAAAGTGTAAAACTTGAAAACAGTATTACTATTTGAAAAGCCATTTTTTGAATTGATTTTCATATGAAATAAAATCAAGCTGTTAAACTGTTGTTACAGAAAATAGTCTTTTAATTTAAACCTAGTCTATTTTTATATAAATTTACTTGTACATTGTAAAAGCATTGTATATAATGAAATAATAGCAATGATACTTTTGTAATGTGCACGCCAGACCACTTAAATTAATAAACCAAAATGTTCTAAAATGCATCTAAATTATAATGGTGTATGAAATACTGATTACTTTTAAATAATCTTATTCTTATAGGTGAATACCTGAAAGTAAAAATGGCTAACATCAGTACCTGGATGGAAATAACTTTTATACTCTGTTAACTCAGAGAGTAACAGTATGACCTTAAAAATAAAGTTCAGATTAAATGTAAAATTCTTTTTCCTCAGAATTACAAAGACATTGAAAAGCAACTTAAAGGGCAAAGGGAAAACAAGAAGACTAGGAAAATCGGTCTATTGGGGAGGTAAGGAAAGGGACGGGTGGGGAGGACAGTTAGACTACTGAGAAGAAAAGAAAAATGGACTGTTGATGCTGCATTACTTACAACATAAAAGCAGCAGCAACCAAGTGCTGCCATCTTCAAATATCTGTGCAGTGGTTGCACACCCAAAGAAATTATCTTTTTGGAAAGACAGGATGAAAAATTGCAGATCTACCTTAGCATACATGTTTAGTCCTGGCACAGGACTTATGTAGACAATACACTTCTAAGAAAACTCAGGTTAATAAAAAATGTCATAAAGACACAACTCATGTATGGGAGCTCTGTAGCACTACTGATTCCTTATAGAGACATTGAATGAGATGATAGCAGCAACATTTCTGAAAATGCTGTACTTTGAGGTTTTGTAACTGGGGGAGAATTGTGAGAACTCACTAAGACAGAGATTGGAACCAAGGAAAAATGGAGACTTGATATGGCACAGAAGAAAAAGAAAAACTTTCTTTTATATTAGATTATTTATATATTTGTTTATATTAAATGTTTCTTTTATATTAACTTGTTTACTTTTTGTTTAAGCCCAGCAAGGGTGACTCTGGATCTTCTACAAAGACAAACAAGTTTCCAGGAAAGCACAGAAAAGTGTTATCAATCTGGAGCAGACAGTACTTGATACTTGAAACTTTACCTTTCCACAGGCTTTCCCCTTACCTGAAGGACTCAGCTGGAGTCTAAACATTGACTTTGATTTAGAAAAGAAAGCCATATAGTACTTCTGCCAATACCAGCTACTACTGTGTAATAGATGTGGCCGGAAGCCACTGTGAGAAGTGAGGCACTCTCTAAATTCATACTACCCTAGAGGTTGACAGCCTCTGTTTATCTTCACACCTGGAATGCTGCAGACACACCACCATATTTAGCAAAAGTAGCTTTAGGCTCTGAAATCCAACCTGGCTTGGCAAAGAAGCTACTTACCACACAACTCAGGCAGGCATGATGAATGGTTATGCTGAAAACAAGAGATTTCAAAAAGCATACATTTCAATGTGTAGCACAGACAATTTAAGGCTATAATTAAAGGTAGTTGATGAAGTAGAATTTATTAAAATTTCCATTTTTATCTCTAATTTTCATATTGTTTTTTAAAAAAGTACATAATTATTAAAGAAATCAAAAACTTTAAAAATGGAAATACAAAGAGAAATAGAATATACAACTAAATGAATGATTGCAATTTGAAAATTGTCTGTCTCATTGACAGGATATATCCTCAACTAAGAGACATACTTCTGGGTGAATCTGTTAGGCACTTACGTAAATGGCTGCCTGAAGGAAGAAGACCCTCTGTCAGAGTGGAGGATACCTTCTAACTACTGGCCCACATAAAAGAAATCCACATTTTTGTTTGTAATTTTCATCATATCGAGGGCTTCATCTCCCTCTCATACTCCTCCCATGACTCCCTCTCCCAAATTCATGACCTCTTTTGGACTTTTCTCATATACAAACACACATACACATAAACACATCCTGATAAATCTGTTTATCGTTGCCCAGATGTGCTATACTTACTGATATCAATGTGGGTGGGTGTGTATATAAAATTTGGGTTTTCCTTCAGAAGAGGCCTCTGCTTTCCATGACATCACACAGTGTAAAAATATTCTCCTACACAAAGGACAAATAGCATTAAATATACAAATTACAGATGTTTCTGTGCCATGAACAATTGTTTACACATTACTCTTTGCCACTTGTTTATGTGTTTCGTGACTAGGGTATGGTTTCCATTCATTTTATTATTCTCAGCAATCCTGGCTTATTGATCTATTATATTCTTTCAGCATGTGAATATTCCACTGAGTGGAATAATGGATGGTAGATGGATAGTAGATGAGTTAATAAATGAAGTAACTTAATGAAAAAAATAACAAAAGTTCCAAGGAAAAAATAATCCTAACTACTTGTTTGGCTTCCAGTTCATTACTGACTGTTACTATTTCCACTGCCCTCTGCAGTAGCAGACAGGAGTAGATAGTAGAACCTTGATAGTAGACTCAAGGTTCATCACTTTTCCATTGTATTCTCAAGATCAACCACTCCTAGGAATCCTTAACATTTTCAGCTCCAGATTGAAACAGGTGAATTCTCCATTGATTTAGTGGCTACATGATTTTAAGCCTCTGCAGGATCCAGACAACCCTTGTTAGACTACGTAGGCCCTATTGTGTATGCCATGCCTGCAAATTAGTATATGTATTCTATTATCTCTTTCATAAGAATATGTATTCTCTTAGTTATATTCCTTTAGAGAATCCCAATGAATACAACTGTTGAACAATTTTATCTGAACACAAACTTAGTCTTTCTTGTTTCTTAGTTAAAACTTTTTAAATAGAAGAACAAACTTCTATAATGACCCAGGTCATTCCTGAATTCTCTTCACACACAGAAGGTATGATATAATGAAAGACAATATGAATTGCCAGTAATTGCTGTATTAAAGTAGCTTCATATTTGAAAATTTAGATATTCTGAAGTAAAATATAATTGTATACTTTAGGAAGAAAAGTAACTCAAGAGAAAACTACAAATATTCTTCTAGAATGGTCACCATTATTGATATTTTACTTTTAAAATACAGTGTCATTAATATATTAAATATAAACAATAATTTTTAGTGCTAAGGGAAATTTTTGCCACCCAATTTTATATATCATGTAGTGTGTTTATTTTTCACTCTATATACATTTTATTTCCATGTTTATATTCTATTCAATATTTTTTATGAGAACAACTGGATGAATAAATCATGTAGCTTTGTCCATTTAATCAGCAACAATGTGACTGATATGAAATACTAAAACTGACTGAGGTTCATTTAATTAGGTATGAAAATCAGTGCTTAGAAATTTAGGGAAAGTACTGCTGTGTAATTAGAATTTAGATTAGTGAAAAGCAAGAGAAGCTATGAAAGTGAGTACATTAAATAAAATGTGCATAATTTTGTTAAGGTAAATATAATTGCTGAAAGCATTTAGGAAAACTTAGAAATATATTTCTTTTTAAAAATTCAATAGTTGCTGATTGCATTAGCTCTTAATTTGTTTCTCTTCTCTGTTTTTGAGACACAGTGTTCTCATAATGTAACAGAAGGTTACCTGGAACTAAGAACAGCAGAACAGTCTTCATGCCTTATTCTCCATGTTAGGAGTGTGGTGAGAGCCATCATACCCATCTATAATTGTTTTTAGATAGACAGGGAAAACAGCTGTTCTGTGTACTTTTCTTTGTCTTTAACACAATATACATTAGTAATGATTTCTCAATTACTATGGAGGACTAAGTACTAAGAAATAATAGTAATTCATGGGGTAGACTGCCATGCCCACCCCCTGGCCTGGGTTCTAGAACCCTGGCTAGAAACAAGGAACAAATAAAGAAAAAAGAGACATATAAAGACATCTAAAATGGGCTGGTGCGTGTAGGGTTCTTGAACCGCCATAGCCCTGAACCTCAGCCCATTTATTAGTAAAACACATGGTAGGAGTTAGCTAGTCTGAGTAGGAAGTTCTGTTTCTTGGCAGTCTCAGACTCTAAATACCCAGGGGGTGGGAGCTGCAGTTGCTAGTCTATGCACACAGTGGTCAATCATCCATCAGCCTTAATACTCGGACTCCCAAGGAAATCTCTGCCACCCCTTTTGAAACTGGCCATATAGGTAACGGTTTTACCAACTTTCAACAGACCAATTGATCTCAGAGTTTCTGACATGCAGATATCAAAATATACACACATACACAAAGAACCTCACTAACACTAGGATTCCTCTGTTCCCTACAGAGGACAAATTCTATACCCACAGGGTTGTGGTCTAAAGAGGTGGTGAGGATGCAAATTCAAACTGGTCATACTTACTGTTAAATATGGTGATCTGTCTTAAGATGTAATGAGGAGGACAAGGGCACAAATTTGTAGAGATGTATTGGAAAATTGGAATGGTAAGTATATTTTGTTCAGTATGATATATTTAAACAATAAATTATAATTGGAAAAAAGTATATCAGAAAGATACCAAATCTATTACCTCACCAAAATCAATTTGTTGATCTGTGGACACCATTTAGAAGGTCACAGTCTTTGGAAATGATTATAGTCTGTTCAGTTACGATAGCCCCTAAAGGCAATGTGACCTGAAGGCCAGTTTCTGCAAAAAAGGAAAGACTGTTGCTATAAATGTAATTATGTCAGAATGATGGAGCAGGCAAGTGGAGGAAAAAGTTAAGGAGAGATAAAGAGGAAAGAAGAGGAAGAAGGGAGAGTAGGAAGAAATGGAATAGGAGACTATGGGGAGTAGGATAAGGAGGAGGAGCAGGAGAGGGTAGAAGTTTGGGGACTAAAGTCATATCGAAATGAGAGACAGTGCTATCTTTGTGCTGAGTGGGCTCTGAGAGCATTTGACATTATGAGGCTACAAACAGCTGTAAAGAGTAAAGCACACTAGTATCTATGGCTTGGCTGTTCTATTAGAAAGGAGGTAAGTAGTGTTGATATATAATCTAGCTAGAAAATGTGACTGAATACAATGGGACACTTATTGATGTGGGAGAATATAGGAAGGAAAGAGAGGATTACAGGAAAAATACTGAAGGAAAAATAAAGAGAGAGCCTAAAACAGTTAACTGTGTTCCTGGAGATAAAGATGTGCAGAGAACAGTGAAGTTGAACCTATTCCAAACCCAGTCCCTTCTGTGAAAAGCAGATAAAGAGAAATTATTGTAGCAACAGATCATTTTATCTACTATCTCATATTTTTCGACCATTATCTATATTTTGGTATATGTAAATACATTAATAATGCATTTATATACATTTTCTTTTCATTAGTATTCACACTGAAATAGTTTAATTTAGTTTTAGGCATAATATTTGTTTCATAAAACAACTCGCATAGTTATAATAATATTAAAATGCATAGAAGTATAATTTTATTAAAATATTTAAATTAGTCATGAGTTTTATAATAAACACATTACTAGAACATGTAGAAAATAACCAATAGGATAATTTTGATCAAATTTTATTTCTATGGAAACAGTCTGAATATTTTCTAGTATTTACAGAAAAAAGAGTAAAGAAATATCACTATAAGACACATTAAAAACAGTTATTGTTTTTGTAATTTTAATAGATTCTTATGGCAATTTATACATATCTATTTAATAACACTGAAATGATCATTAATTTTTAGACCATTCTTTGCGTGTATATTATACAAATGACATTATCTCATTTGAAGTTGTAACAATGAAACTGATTGCTTTGCTAACTATAAATCAAGATTAACTACTAGTTGGTTAAATATTACAAGTATATGTTGATTCCTAGAGGCATACTCTAGCTTTCTATTTTGAGGTGTGGATTACAGTATTAAATAAGAACATCTTTTACCTTAAAAGTTACAGCATAATATATTTATTCTATATTTTAGGACTTTAATATTAGGCATTTTTGTTTGTTTTTTTGAGTCAGGGTTTCTCTGTCTACTTTTGGTGCCTGTCCTGGATCTCGCTCTGTAGATCAGGCTGGCCTCGAACTCACAGAGAATCGCCTGGCGATGCCTCCTGAGTGCTGGGATTAAAGGCATGTGCCACCACTCACCAGCATTATTAGGCATTTTTTACTGAAAAGCTTAATATATCTTATTTTAAAACAGTTAATAGCCTTAAAGTTTTTATTAAATAATAATACAAAGGACATTTTATACAAAAGTTACCATTTTTGACTGTAAAGAAATTCTTATTTTTTTCTAAGCCATTTGAGAGTTAGATACAGAGACATTGTGGCCTCCTTTCACTAAGTGACACATCATTTGTTTCATAAAAAAAAAAAAATCTCTTATACCAGATATGGGAGCTCATAGCAGCAATCCCAGCACATGAGAACCTAAAGGAAGCAGGATCAGAAGACAAAGGTTCTCTTGGACAGCAAAGTGAATAACAGGTGAGACTGGGGTTCAGAGTGAGAGCTTTTTTCAAACTAAGAGGATGAATTACACTCTTACGTAATACAAAAGTTCCCAATCACACTTGTGCAATATTTGAATAATATTAAATATATGGATACTTTTATGTCAATTATTTAAATTATCTACTATAAAAATTTCTATCTCATCTGTTTCCTAATTAAGTTAAATATTAATAGTTATGTTTATTTTTTTGGCTAGGCTTGTTTTTCATATTTTCTTTTTATAGAAAATATTTACTCATACAATATATCCTTATTAAAGTTTCTCTTTCCTCTACTCTTCCCGTATCCACCTCAACTCCCCTCCCCTTATATCTGTAATTAGAAAAGAATAAGCATTTAGTAGGTAACAACCAAATGTGATAAAAATATATATAATAAGATAAAACAAAATGTATCAACATCAAAACTGGCTAAGGCAACCCAAAAGAAGGAAAAGAGTCCCAAGAGCATGCACAAGAATCAGAGAACCACTTGTTCACCACTCAACCTTCCATAATCTGTAATACCTTTTTTTTTTTTTTTTTTTTTTTTTTTTTTTTTTTTTTTTAAGATTGAAACTTTTGAAGTACTATTCTGGGAATCTTTCATTTTATTATGACTATTTTGTAAAGAATACCACTCAACTAATATTATGTTATTGGTCACTCATATCATGTGAGAAAGAAGATAAAAGTTTATCCTATTTTGAGTTATATCCATATAAATCATTGAGTACCAAATTATTCCTCTGGTTCACTTAATGAAAAATAACTCACATTCCTGTGAAATAGCACTTTTTCTTTGCAGCGTCCTCTTGCTAATTTTGAACACTTTCATCATCCACTTAAAATAATGCCTGAAAAAATAATTTTCTACATTAGTAGAAAATTAGTATTTGTGTTGGGGACATATCTTAGTGGACAGGGGTTATTGGTGTACTTGATACCTAGCATACTCCTCACCACCCCCACCTACCATCACAAATTGCTATTTCATCACATTACTTTTCTTTCTTAATTGGAATTCTATGGTAATGGGTAATTGCCAGTTTTGTGCACTTAATATAATACAATAACAAGAAAATAATCCATGCAGATCAAGTGGACAACCACGACTATTGTTGATCAGCCTGTTTATTGAGTGAGTGAAAATCCTTCAAATATCATACTAAAGAGGTGATGTGAATTTCATAAACAAATCTCTCTTTTCCAAAGACTGTTTTCTAGTTATATGTAATGAGCATTGAGTCATAGACCTTCAGATGAAGAATACTAAGGATTTTGCTTCAAGTTAGCTTTTAACTTTTACTTCAGAATGATTAATATTTATATTTATGACAAATAAAAATATATAAAATTATGTAACTTCCTATATGTCACTCTTTTTTATTAGTCTATTGCCAATCAATTTTGAGGCTTGGATATATGACTGCAGCTTTATTTACTAGTTAGAAACTATGACCTAGGGGCCTAGAGAGATGGCTCAGAGGTTAAGAGCACTGGATGCTCTTCTAGAGGTCCAGTTCAATTTTCAGCAGCCACATGGTGGCCACAACTGTCTGTAATGAGCTCTGGTGCCCTCTTCTGGCCTGCAGGCATTTATGCAGATAGAACATTGTATACATAATAAATAAATAAATCTTAATTTTAAAAAAAGAAGTTACAAAGGAAGGGAATGAACAGCAACCTAGTGGTTTAACACTAACACACACACACAACAACAACAACAACAACAAAACCCAACTATGACCTATTTGGTCACATGTAGTGTCTTTCAGTTCCAGTATTTATTGTATTCACTTTTATTCACACAATTTAAACACATTATCCAAAATATAAATGACAATTTGCCATTCATTCATTAATTGTTAATGCTTGCCTTGAAGGTTGCATAACATGTCTCCACATCAGATGAAAAGAAGGTGTCAATATAATTAAAATATAATCAACCAACTGGAAATACAGATTTACAAAATGTATTTAAAAATAGTATGCAAAATACATCTAAGGTTTCAGTCTTAAAACTCAGTGGTCAAGATTCATGAGAAGTGCAAATGCACACAAGACATGAGTAGAGACCAAGCTCATTAACAAATGCTAATGTAACATTGGTGTATTCAAATTATTTTTGTGTTCACACAATGTATGCTAGCCTATTTCCCCTATATTAAATCTGAATTTCATAATTCTGACAAATGCAAACTGATAATGAGAATATAGAATGACATGGGCATGTACTCATTGTTGGTGAGGTTGGAATATATTCCAGAAGGTTTGCAAATCTCTAAAGAATTTTTTTCTGTTGTTTATTCCTCCATCAAATGAAACCTAAACCTACTATGCAAAACAGGAATTACATTCTTAGGCATATACTCAAATTAATTCAAATTTATGTTCATTCACCCATAGTCTGCCTTTGAATGCCCACAACAATATTGATGGATAAAATGTGGTTCATCCATACCATGAAGTGTTATGAACTTAAAAGAACTGAAACTTTGAAAAGAACATAGAGGTGATATGACAGTAAGTAGAGGTTACACAGCCATAGAACACCAGTTCAGGGATCAAGAGGTGTTGAAAAGGAGGTAGTGGTTTAACCACAGGACATATATGAAAAGAGAGCCTAAAGGAGGCTACCAGTAGTTGTTGAGCACAAGATGAGGGCTATTCAATTAGGAGTGAAAAGTGTGAAGAGAAAAAAGCCATAATAAAAATCTAATACATTGAATGCTAAAGAATCATGAATTTTAAAAATTTAGGGAAGGTTTAAAATTGTATTGTATGCAAATTCTATAAATTTTTCTTTGCAGAATTTCTAACTGGAAAGCTTTCTAAAGTAATGTCTATAAACAATCTGGTGACAATAAAAGATATAAAGATCTCAAGTGCTCACAGTGATGAGAAATGTATAGGGAGATTGCAAGCCACTTTTACATCAAATGCTACTCTATACACTACTATTCTAATATAGACAAGATACTATTCATTTTTCTAATCACAGAATTTGAAATGCAGAACATGAACTTGAAAATAATCCATCAATATTTGCTAACAACATTCTAACAAAATTGCTTCTTCAATTATATATATTAAATATGTGTCGGTGTAGGGCAAAGAATCATGTAAGATCTCCTAGGGGCTGGGAGCAATGACTCAACAGTTAAAAGTAAATATTGCTCCTACAAGGACAAGATTTCTTTTCCAGTTCACAACTCCTTTAACTCTGGCTTCTGTGGTCTGTCTGTTCTTCTGACCTCTGTGGCACAAGGCTCATGTGCACAAACCCATCCACACACAAATAACTCAAATTGTTTCTATATATTACCATTGCTCTACACAGTTCAATGGGTTTAAGAAGTGAACTAATGAAGTGCTAGAGAGATGTTAAGAGCACTCACTGCTTTTGCATAGGACCTCCATTTGGTTCTAAGCATCCAGATAAAGTGACTTACTCTTGCCTATAACTCCAAGTTTCAGAAGATGCAAACCCTCTTCTGAAACCAGTGGGCACCTGCACTGGTGTACATGCAGATAAGTAAGCATACATACATACACATAAATAAAAAATAAATTAATAATGAACCCAAATAAATTTTTTGTAAATGAGGAGACAACTGATTTTTATTGTTGTTGTTAAAGTAGACAAGAAAGATAAGGCCAAAAAATGATGTTCTTTTTGAAAACTCATTTATAATTCATTATGACTGTGTTTCATTAAAATGAAGATTCCAGTTCATCATTGACACTTTTTATCAGTTTTCAGTATGATTATAAATTTTATTAATTTGCTGGTGTCAGGTATGTAATGAATCATGGTTAATTGAATTATCAATGTTATAAATCAACTAAGAAAAAATGAAGCACTTTGTATTCAAAACTACTTCATTTATATAAAATAAAAAGATTAGCTGCAAAATTTATTTGTTTTTCATTTTCTCCTATGTTAAACTTTAGCAATTATCCCAGATTAATGCATACAATTTTATAATTTTCATAATTCAAGCTATGACTTTCCCTATAATTTTCCACTCTATACACATACATACTCTTGTTATTCCTGATATCACATTGCTGGGTGGATTATTATATCATATTTTACATTTTAGAATCATTTTTATACAAACTTTGAGAAGAGTATACTTTGGTTCTTCTAATCTTTAAATTTGTGTGTGTGTGTCTGTATGTGTGTGTGTGTGTGTGTGTGTGTGTGTGTGTGTGTGTGGTATGTGTGTGTGTGTTTGTGGTATGTGTGTATGTGTGTGTTAGGGGTTGGAATGCATATAGAGGTCAGAGGGCAATTTGTAAACTTAGCTTTCTCCTTCCACCATGTGGTTTCTGGGGCTCTAACTAGGTTGCCAGGCTTGGTTATAGTTCTTTTACTCGCAGAATCATCTCACTGGCTCAAATATATAATGAATATTTTCGCACTTACTATTTAGGCAGTTTCTTGTAATTTTAGTACCTTTACAAAATGATTGTTGTCAGTGATAAATTCTATTAATAATGGTGAATATATTGTGTCTAATTCATCACTTTTTCCAACTAGAATTTTGTGTGTTTGTTTTGGTCCAAACAATTCAGGGTAAACACAGAATTTTCTCTTTGCATCTGTTACGTATATGAGTCTTCCAGTTTATCACATTTTGTACGTACACACACACACACACACACACACACACACACACACACACAGATTTTTTTTTTTTTACATTTTTACAGACTATTTTTCAAATGTCTCCCAGTTTGTCTTTGTTGTGGTCCCATGGTTAAAATGCACGCTGTTTGACAGTTTTGTCTCTATGAAAGTTCAGTATCTCCCATTCTTGGCTACTGTTTGTAAGTCTGTCACAAAGTGAATTTCTTCCTACAAATGTCTTCATACATATGCAATGACCTTACCTTTAGACACAATTAAAATGTGTTCTATAATATTTTGCAGCATTATAATTCACCCTCTAAGGTGTCACTATACTAAAGTATAATATATATGAATGTGAACCAGTATGTAATAGGTTTGAAGATTACTGTATCCAGAATTGAGAGATAATGAAAACACTTTGTTCTTTTTTGCTTTGGAATTTCAGATAAGAGTACTCAGAAGTAGCAGAGATAAAAGGAGAAAGCAAGAAATAATTCAAATGCAGAAGGCAATTCATGTCTCTGCAGCAATTCTCAATAGTGTTATATATAGAAATCAGATCAGTCATTGTTTTCGAGCCTGCTAAATAAAACTGGACTGCTGGAATGGCATGCCACTTGACCTCTCAGGACTACCGCAGCAGTATTTAACTGGTGCAAAGGGAGCACTCTTGCAAGTGTCTCCTGCTTACATGCCAGACTCCCCTGACAGTTCCCACAATGTTTAAAAAGCACAAGTCCCTGGAACGCAAGAGGGAATTATTATCCCAGGGACTTCCACAGTCCACAATGAAGAACAATACAAGAAATTTCCACTCTCTGTCACAACTTGTGCTCTCAGCAGGCCAGCTGAAAACAAGTCGAACAGTCAAACTTTCCAAAACAACTCACTTCGAGATTGAAATTCTGGATGCTCACACAAGAAAACAGATATGTATTGTGGATAAGGTAAGCTTTATTTATCTTTTGAAATGTTTCTTATGAAGCACAGAACTAACTACTGACTTCTCATTTACTTGACAGAACTTTGCTAAATACATTTCTAATTTTTAAGCTTATTTTTTTTTTTAGTAACAAGATGCCTTATTTACTATCTCAACAAGAACAATTTGCTGCATTTTTATATGTACTTCAAGATAATAATTTTAATATTTTTGCTTCATTGCCTGTTGTGTTGTCCATAATCCCAGAGTGAAACATTCATAAGGAAACACAGATTGGATAAAAGATCATCTCTTCATGCTTTTATAGCAATAAAATGTATGCCATTTAACAGTGTATGTAAAAAACAGGAAGTAAAACTCACAAAAGTTAAAAAAAAATTTATCATGTATCTGAAATGTAGGCATTTTAGTACATTGTTTTGAGTGTTTACTTTTCTAAAATTTTTACCTTTTTAAAGCACAGTCTTCAAATTCTTAGAGTATAGCTTATTTAATGCACCATCTCTCTCCATCTGCATACAGATGTTTTAAAAAGAATGATAAAATCTCAATATCTTAGGTTATGAAATTGTAGTATGAACCTGGAGATGTAAGTACATAAATCACATACCAATACGTTTCTCTTATTTAAAAAAAAAAGTAACTTTAATTTATTAGAAGAGTGATGTTTTCAGTAAAAAAAATATGTATTTTGTTTCATAGAGACACAAATGTTTGTTGTTTGTCTAAACAAAACATCCAGTCATTATTCCATTTAAATATGCTGCAAGTGGACTGCTAGATAATGGTGCTAAATAGAAACTGTCCACTGTCCTTCATAACTGTCTAAAACATTATATCTTTTAAAACTTAATAACTATAATATTATGGGTAACTTGATAATTGAAAAAATGATTTACTTTTAGGTATAAAATAAATGCTAAGATGTGTTACATTTTAATTCAGGTCTCAAGTAACACTGAGGAAATTCCAATAATCTGCTTATATCTAAATGCAAATCATACATGTCTATATTTCTGTAGGTGACGACTGTGTTTTATGTAAAGGGAAATTTGATATATAAGTTTCATATGATCAGTTTCTGCTTAATGTAAATGTATTTTATTTGCTTTTTGAAATAATGCTTTCAGGAATGAGAAAACTTAAAACTTTAAGCCTCATGAAAGACAGCTGACATTTGTAGTATTTTAGTGTCATAATGTCTGAATGAATAAAAAATGCAGAAAAGAGAATAAAGCAGTGAACAAAATGTAAGGGAGTAAGTTAAGGTTTTATACCCTAAAATAGTAAGAAATTAAACACTTTACAATTATTGCTTTCATACCTAATATTTTCTTTAAGGAAATTAGAAAAATTTCACTTGCATAAGATTAAATTGGTCTTGGAGAATTGTTGAGACCAAGATTGGAAAAAGCACAGGGACAAATAGCCAAACTAGTGGGAACCCATGAACTATGAACCAATAGCTGAGGAGCCCCCCAACTGGATCAGGCCCTCTGGATAAGTGAGACAGTGGATTAGCTTGAACTGTTTGGAAGGCCCCCAGGCAGTGGGACCAGGACCTGTCCTTAAGCATGAGCTGGCTGTTTGGAACCTGGGGCCTATTCAGAGATACTTGGCTCAGCCTGGGAGGAGAGGACTGGACCTGCCTGGACTGGATTTACCAGAATGAGCTGAATCCCCAGGGGAGTCCTTGCCCTGGAGGAGATGGGAATGGGGGACAGGCTTGGGGGGAGGGCAGGAGGAAAGAGGACAGGGGAATTCGTGGCTGATATGTAAAATTAAATCAAATTATAAAATAAATAAAAAAAGATTAAATTGGGGGGGGGAGGAAGAAGAAAAAAAACATCAGAAAGTCACTCTCTTAGGAATTCCACACTTCAGCTGTGAAAGTCCTTGGACTTGCCTCTGGAGTGGTAAATTCTTTTTAGAAACAACTCTAACAATAAGGGGTTGACTTTGGGTTCCTCACCATCCCTATTTGATTTTCTGCCTTTTTCTTCTCCCATTGTCCCACTGTTCTTTTATTTTGTTTTCCTTCCTTATGGGAGATTCAACCCAGATCACAGTATATGCTATGTCAGTCACCTTCTACAAGCTGACACCCCCAACCTCCCCCCAAAAGCTGTAAGATTTTGACATTTTAAATGAAATCTCTGCTTTGCATTGATAAGTTCCTTCCTTTGTTTCTGTTTTATTATTTTTTTTAATTTAATAATTTGGTAACTAGTCCAAAGTGATGAAGGTGCATGAGAGAAAAGAGATATGGATGAATTGCATTTTTGGTTACTGTTTTCATAATTTCCAGGAGTTTAAATTTTTAATCATAATAAAGACTAATTCTGTGTGTTTTATACTTTATTGTCTTTCTCACGGGAATTATGGGGTAGATATGAAGTGTCCCATTTCTCTTATTCCTTTCTTCAGGTTTTCATTTAGGCACCCCCAGTACTCCACCCCTCTGATTTGAACCAAGCTGTTTTATCCTCCTCACGTCTCAGAACTGGAACTTGCTGAATCACCTTTGAGGCAGCGGCAAGGACTGCTGTGTCCCAGCTCTCTCTACTATACTGTCACAGGGGGCTTCTAGCACGTGTTGTTATTACTCAATTAGAAATCTTCTCAAGACACTTGTGTTGAATTACAAAACCATTTTATTCCTATAATATTCCATTGGCTATTTCCCTCAATCTCTGCTAATTCACCATCACCTGACTCATTAGGCATTTATGATCAGTGCTATCATCTATCTGGCTGCCTATCATCATCATCATCTCCATCATCTTCTATCTGTATTTTTTATAGGCATGCCCAATTTAATATATCTGATGCTGATAACATATGGAACTTCTTAAGATAGTGCCTTTAACATAATGTGAACCAAGTTCTTTTTAATTATGCTCATGACTTGGAGAGACAATATTTGTACATATGAATACTAAGAAAAAAGAGGCTAATAAATTTCATTGTATGTTTATGACTTGACATTACTTTTGATATCTTTAGTTGAAAATTAGACTTTTCAAATACCACAAGTGGACTTTATGTTGATCTTCCACTCATTAGCTTCCATAGAGATATCCAAGTTTGTCAATGGAAACTACACTTCAAATAACTCTCCAGATGCTCATGGGAGTCGTGACTCATCTCCTAATCTCACGCTCCACACGCAATCCATCTTCTTGACAATACCTTCAAAGCATATCCAGGCGCTGACAAAATTCCTGCGCCTTCTGCTGCTAGCCTGCTTCCATCTTCACCCCGCGTTGTCCTTATCACTGACAGTGTATTCCCAACACGAACAGCAGAGCTAGCCGTTAAAGTGTGTCAGATGAAACACTCCACCTGGCAACGAGGCCAGGCCTGCCTTTTGGTTTGAAGTGTCACATTTTCCCACGGGCTGTTTCTGTCTGCTGAACCTTCAATGCACGCCAACATGATTCTCCCTACCCCCTTTCATTTTCTACATCGGCTACTCCATAGTAGTGTTTTCTCTTGAATTGTGTTACTTGGTCTGACTATATATAGTATGTTGGATCCACAGATCCAGAGGTTTTATTATTTCTTTCACTTCAGCATCTTCTGCATTTAGAGCAATCCTTGGCACTGTTTTAATCCATATGTGTTTAGTAAATGACATCTATCCAAACTGAGAGCCTGGCTATTGCCCTCTTGTTCTGACATGATAGTTTAAAATTGGAGGAGTGTAACACAAGGGTACACATTTCCTATTTTCTAAACCAAGCTGTAATTAAAGTCAGTGTAAATTTATTTTTACACAAAGACATTGCTTCATATCATTCTATTAAATGAAGGATTTCTCCTTATTTTTCCCATAGATGGTTAGATATAATTTATCTATAAATTAGTGCATAAGTATACAGTAGGCAATTTTACTCTGTCAAAGTGCATAACTTTACAGTAGGCTATGTTGCTTTTAATGAATCACTTAGAGATTTTTGCTTACCTAAGGTATTATAATGAATGACTAAAATAATAGAACTAATTAATATTGATAAAAAGAAGAATTTTAAAATACATTGTCATTCCTAAGAGATTATTGGAACATCAAATATAAGAGACTACATGAAAATATATTTTTAGGAAATAGTGAATTGTTAACAATTAGCTCCCATCATTGTCTCCTGTTTTTAAAAATGTCAGAAGCTTATCTGCTGTTAAGGCGCATACATACTCAAGGGCAGTGTGGGACATAAAACACTGCAAGTGGTAAGTGTGCCTGTGTCCTCCCATTCTGTTTTATTTGATCTTTGTTCAGAAGAAAATGAGGTCTTTTTCTTTTATTCTTTTGTTTACTCTTTCCCCAACAGAATCTTTCTAAAGATTTCACAGAAATAAAGCACTAACCTTTCCCCCCTTCACACATACCACCACAAAGGTACATATATGAGCTACTGTTACAGCACAATGGAGACGATAGTAGAATTAGATCACTTTAAAAACTGTGTCTTTAGCCTGGCCAGCACTCGGGAGGCAGAGGCAGGCAGATCTCTGTGAGTTCAAGGCCATCATGGTCTACAGAGTGAGTTCCAGGAAAGGCACCAAAACTACATGAAGAAACCCTGTCTCAAAAAAAAAAAAAAAGTGTGTCTTTAAATAAAATCCAGAAATTCTGAAAATTCTTAACTGTGGATAGCACCACTTTAAATACCTCTTGAAAATTATAACCAACATGTTAGTTCTTTAAGCTATTCTGCTCTAAAATGGATATGACTTTTTCACTACATTGATTTTGGCTTTTTTTTTTCAAAATTTCACATTTATGCCTCTAAAAGATTGTTTCTTTTCATCCACCTTTTATCGGCATCCCTGATCTGCTCCCTGTTTCTTTCACACTTAGTCCTTCCTGCTTTATTGTAAGTCATTTCCCCTCAGTTTTCTATGTTATAGAATGATACAACTAGCAGCTCATGATTATCTAATTCAGATCTGTCAGAACCTTATAGGACACCCGAGAGGGTGTTATTTTATTGGATATTGTCCAACATTTCTTATTCCTAAGAAAATAATATTATCATTTACCATTTATAGCATAAGAAGCACTGAATGGTTTTTTTTTTTTTTTTTTTTTTTTTTTTTTTTTTTTACTATTTGAGGCAGAGGATGGGTCTTGTGTAGTTTTGTTTTTACATATGAGAAATAAAATAGCATTAGTTAAAACGTAAACATGAATAAAACATAAGCTTTAAGTCAGTAGAACAATAAAATCATATGTAATATCCCTTCAACTTTTTGAATGAAAAACAGATTCTTCTCTCATATCATGCATCCGGACCACATTTTCCCCTCCCTCCACAGCTCACTGTTCCCATCCTCTTCCCTCCTCCCCATATCCACCCTCCCTCCACTTTCCTTCAGAAAAGATCAGGCCTCCAGGAGACAGCAACCAAATGTGGCAAGATGAGAAGCAATAAGACAAGGCAAAAGCCCATCATATTCAGGCTGGACAAGACAACTGAACAGTAGGAAACTGATTGAGAAAAGTATTTCCATTTGAAAGTTCCATCCTATTTTTATTTGACAGATAACATTAGTGTACATTTATGGGTTAATGGGTTGCTTAGGTGGGTGTATGCATTGTGGAATGGTAGTGGATAATTTGACCAAGCAGCATATCTATTACTACAAATACTGATCAGGGTATTGTGTGGAGAACATTTAAAAATCCTCTTTTAGTTATTTTTAGCTACTAGTGCTTTATTATTGAGTATAGTCAGCTTCATGTGTGAAAACCTCCAGAATTTGTTAATCTTAACAACTATTTAAATTCAATTTTAAGCCTATTGACCAACCAATATCTTTTCTTATCCATCAACCCATTACCAACAGAGAGCATCTTCATAAGTTTAATTATTACATATCAATTATTATTGATATATTGAGGAGGGATGAGAGGGGGATCTGTGGTTGGTAGGTAAAATCAATTTAAAAAATTTAAAAAAGTAATTAAAAAAGAGCCTCTGTACAGTACATTTATCAATTATATCCAGAATGTTTATTCTTATCAACATTCTCTAAAAGCTAAAGCATACCAATTATTTACATATCATTTGTCATGCATTAGCTATTTAAAGCAACCAAATGATGGATCAATGTAAATGAAAGGAAGTGCATGGAATCTTTGTGAACACCATACCCCTGATTTAAAAGCCTGAACATCAATGCATATTGATATGTGAAAAAATTCCTGAATCCAAGTTAAGGGGAGACTGCATACACAGTGTCTTCCAGAATTGAGCCACTCTCTCAGACCTTAGCTTGGAAATCACACCAAAACAAAAATGTTTTATACTCTTCAGATATTCCTATTATTAAATGATAATCATATACAAATAGTTGGACATAAGTAAACATAACACAAGTTTTTGTTGTTGTTGTTTTGTTTTGTTTTTAAGAGGTATGGAAAAGGAACTGGGTGAGTTCAGCTAAAGTGTTCAGTGTTTTTTCCTTTTCCAGTGTTTGGTAAGGTTGAAGATAAAACTCAGGGTCTTTTGTTTGCTGGTCAAATGCTCTACCACTGAGCTAATTCCCTACCCCAAGCCCAACTCCTAGAGTGTCCTTTTTTTAACAGAGAAAATTTAGAATAGCTATAGAAATCTCTTCCACTTAATGTGTCCAATGTCTGCAGCACATGGAAGGATTATCGACAGGGGTGGGGGTGGGGTGAGGGTATCTTTGACAATAATGGCATTTTCTAAAGTAACAGTTATCTCCTCTAAATGCCCTACCTTGCTGGTCTTGTAGGCTTTGATAGAAGCCATAATGCAATACAAACACCCTAAAGGAGCTTAGCCAGGAAAGCCAACTAGGTGTTCCTTCCTACTCGCTGAACATTTTCCCACTTGCAAACTTCTCAGGCTCCAAACCACTAGGATATCATGTTTTATTGGTGGATTTTCAAGCTGAAGGTCTTTAAATAATCCCTGTTGATCTGCTAGGATTTAAGGAAGTAACCTGATCCCACCCGTCTATTTTAGCATGATGTCTATGAATGCCACATGCTATCTTCTCAAGAGATTCGTTTTTAATGGTCTGTACATCTGGTATTTTTTCTTTTAAGCAAAGGGATGATGTGTTTCTGTTTTCATTTTCTTTTCACTTTAGTAAAGCAGGAATTAATTATTAATTGTCTTCGGTATTGTGGCCATTTAATTTTTCACATTGTGTGCTTCCAAAGCTTCTAAAATAAATATTTAAAGTTATTTCTTGTTTAAAGACATTTAACATTGCAATTATCAATTATTTGATTTTGAATTTCATACTCTAACATAATTAGCAATTTCTTCTGGCCAAGCATTTAGTAAATTGCTGTCTTAATGAGTTCTTTATTTGTCTGTACAAGTCTGTGCATTGCTGAACACAGACTTACTACCTCCTTGTCATTTATATGTCACCAAATGAAAACTGGCTATTATCTGAGCTTAATTTAATCAGAGTTTGAACACAAGTCAATATAAATGTGATGCTAGCCGGGCGGTGGTGGCACACGCCTTTAATCCCAGCACTCGGGAGGCAGAGGCAGGCGGATCTCTGTGAGTTCGAAGCCAGCCTAGGCTACCAAGTGAAGTCCCAGCAAAGGCACAAAGCTACACAGAGAAACCCTGTCTCGAAAAAAGAAATAAATAAATAAAAATAAAATAAAAATTAAAAAATTAATAAATGTGATGCTAATTATACCCTGAACATGGGAAAATTTCAAAAATAAAAAGCATCTTAATTTCTTTATTATTTTTCTAGTTTGTTTTCTGTTTTAAGATGTACTTCTAGTGAAATTTTCACAGTCTACTGGTACTATTATGATGCTGTTTATAGTCATACTTATTCAGATGAATGTTGTTTAAAACTTTCAGGGAGCATATTTTAAAGAAATTGACATATATATTAGTCCTCAGTTTCTTATCAGAATGACATATTGGATATTTTTACATTGAGTTTATAACGAAATATATTTAATAAACTACAAGTTTCCTGCAACCCCATCCTCCTTGAGAAAGTTTTACAGAATTCAGGGTTACATGTATCTTGCAATGTTTCTGAGGCTGACCTTGAATGTTTCAACCATTTGTCTTCACCTCTTAAGTGCTAAGATTATAGGAGTACCCATTATACCAAGTTTTTGGGGTGCTGGGAATCAAACATAGACTTCCATGCCTTTTAAGCAAGCCTATGAGCTGGTCTATATCCCCAGCCACAGTTAAATAGATATACTCTACCACGATAAGAATTTAGATGACTGGATTCATTATCTAGAGTGCTGTTACATTATGGATCTCTTCCACTACTAGTTAATAAGTGAAATTTAAATTAATTTAAAATCAAATCTTGTATAAACTGGAGTTTTTATATATCCACAATTTGGTGTCAATAGCATTCAAACTGAAAATCCTTGTTCCTCTATAAAATACTGAAGAAGTCCTAGAAGTTATGAAACTTAGTTTGCATATGTGTTTTTTAACTATCTAAATATTGCTCAGTAGGAAAGTATTGCTTGCTTTCTAAAGAAATCCTTGTATATTCTAAAGCAAATTTTCAACTTATCACATTTTCTAAACTAAAAATTTGTAATAGAAATTTACAGATGTTGTTGTCCCACTTTCCTGGGTTAATCCTAGATTTGCTACTTTTGGCCTGTGCTCTTCTTTCTGTTCTGAGACCAGCAAGACACACTACACTTCTCATCAGACAGCAATCCCTGCACTGAGTGTTTGAATATGTGGTTTTCCATGTGCATGTGACTGTTTTCTCATCTTAATATTTAATCATTTCTGTTCAACTTAACTTTATTCTGTTTTCTTCTGTACGTGTGGGAACAATTTTCCAAAGGTTTGCTGATTTCTGGTTCAAAATTGAAAATTTCTGACAAATGTGTTAAAAGGGCTATTGTTTTTCTAATCATTTAATTTTTATTTTCAAAAAGGAGCTGTTGACAGTATTTCTGAGGTATCTGGTCAATTTTAAGAGCTCCCAGAAAAATGACAAAAATATAGTTTTACAAGCAATGATAGTGTGGACAGTTTTCTAGAAACAAATCACAGATGGTCAAAGCAGTCACAACTTTGATTTCTTCCATGTGAAAACTTTGTTTTTGTCAACTTAAATGTTGGCAAACCAACAAACGTGCCAAGCCTCAACTACAATCTGCTAAATTGTAGATGCACATTTTTGGTTCAGCTAAAAAACTCTATTTACCTTGATTACATATCAATTTGATTGCTTTCTTATAAGAAACATTAATGAAGAGAATTTTAGAGTTTCCAATATGAGAGTGTTTATTTATTTGTATATTTGAATTACTTATGACAACAACTAAGTTAATGTGATATTCAGTCTTCCTTCAGAAGATTCTGAAAAACTGGCTGAAAGTAAAGTGGATAATAAGCCTTCACGGAAACTACCGGGGTATTTATTTTGCAGTCCAAAGCATTCAATGCTCTGTGTATGAATTGTCTTACCCATTTCTTCTACCTTCTCTTCAAAACCTGAAATTATCTCTCCTACTTCATTCAATCTGTTGGAAAGACTTGCACTGAACTTTTTTGTTTTTTTTTTCTTGAGTTTTTTTTTTAATTTCAACTTGCCTTTTCTTTAGTTTTTCAATTCTTAATCAAATTATATTTTAATATCTTAAATTGTTTTTCTCATTTCATTCAACTCTTTGTTTTTTACAAAGTCTTCATTGAAGTACTTATGCACAGCCTCTTTGAAATCATTGACCCTAGTCATGATTTCTATTTTGAAATCCTTCTCTTATGCTTCATTTAAATTAGTTTTCTAGAAAATATTAAAGTCCTGGTTTCTGGAGAAGGCATATTATCTTGTATGTTCTTTTTTGTGTTTTTGTGCTTGTATATTTGTATTTAGAATTAAATATCTTTTGCTATTTTTTGGTGTGCTATGGTTTTTCAGTTCCTTGAGTGCTATTCCTCAGTCTGAAAGGTTGTATATTAGTAGAATGGTGCTTAGCTTGAAGTCTTGGGATCACTTTTGAATTTTAGTGTTTAGATTCCAACTGGTCACAGATCTGAAGTGCTGGTTGAAATTCTGAGTTCATATTCCAAGCATTCCCAGATTAGTTAAGTGTGTGTGGTGGTTATAAGCTATCCACTAGGGAAACTGGACTGATTCTTGAGGTTTCTTTTTTTCTTTTTCTTTTTTAATTATATCTGCTTGGCCATTAGCTCAGGCTTATTACTGACTAGTTCTTACACTTAATTTAATTCATAATTCTTATCTATGTTTAGCCATGTGGCTTGGTACCTTTTCTCAGTTCTCTTAAGTAGTGTTTGGGATCCAGTTTTGTGCCACAAGGGTAGAACAAAGCCTACCACAGATGGCAGTGAATCTCAAGGGAATAGGATGATCTTGAGAAGGGGCTGAAGTGGACAGCAGAGAAAGGATTATTGTACCCTAGGGGGACTAGAATGGAGGAAGGGAAGGAGGACACAGGTAGTTTACATTGGTCTCCACCTAATGTAACTGGGAGGACCCTAGATTAATGGTCACCTCATTGTGAGGGTAGTAGCAAAGGAATGAGTAGAATGGCTGAGGAAAGATGGAGATGAAGAACTAAGGGAACTCTGTGTATGTACCAGGAGTAATGGCAGCTGAATACCAAGGGGATGTGTTCCATTGGGAGGATGAAGCGAGGAACTGGTAGTGGGGAGAATAAGAATAATTAGAGAGATCAGAATGGAGTAGTGGAAAGAGAGTACAGGTAGCCTACCTGGGTCCTCGCTAAGGGTGGTAACTGTCACTAATGTAAAACTCTTAATAATGCTATAATATTCATCATAGTTTCATTAAGCAGGGAAGATAAGGTAAAACAGATATATTCATTGTTTATCTGTAGCTTAAATATAATACAATGCTAAGCAATTGGAGAATTATTCTGTGCATTATTTCTCATGTATATTTTATTTAACTATTTAAAATATCCATATTTAGAAATTAATCAAACAGAATAAACATGTCCACATATAATCATCATATATTTCACCAATCTTCTGCTCATACTGTAGAACAAAACAAGTTGTAAAAAGTGATCATGAAGATGTGTTTGAAGGACTATTTGTAAGCCAGAGTGAAAGATAAAAGGGATTTTGAGCTCAGAAGTTTGACATGAATAGAAAGTCCAGAAATCCTATGATAGTTTGATGTGTTAGGAAGAAACTGTTAGCAGCTTTAATAATTTTCCAATGTAAATAAATAAAAACAAATTGCATTCATTTTTACAGTGAATTATTTTCAGTAATTACATCTAAACTATGTTCAACCCATTTTATAAAGTACCTAATATATGTTTTAGTGCACTTTTAGTATATTCAGTTGAGAGTTTGAATAAAATATTTTAGCATAAAGTCAGTAATGAGATCATGTAAGTGACTTGTCCCAAGAATCCTATGTATTATACATTTTCTATTGTACATTCTGTGTGACTCAAATTCACATCCTCCAGCATCTGTCTCTCAATAAGCCCTTTTACTTGTACATATTCTCTTGACAGTTGAAGACTGAAACCAAATATTTTGAATGTATGAAATTTTTAAAAATATATTTTAGAGGAATATATTGATTGGAATTAAACTACTATTGCTTTATACAAATAATTTTTTCAAACATCATATCACTATTGCAATACTTGTTAAAGTAGAATTGAAAAGTTATCCAAAATTATAAATTTACATATATTTATTAATGTTAATATGTTTTCTTAAATATTTGTTTAGCAGAAATTATTTTTTCTTACAATTGTATTTCCCTCTTTTAGGTAACTCAAACTTCAACTATTCATGATGTCAAACAAAAGTTTCACAAAGCATGTGAGTTTTATTTATCTATTAAAATTTATGTCAACTTATTTTCAAATTGACACAAATTTGTCTATGAGAACAGGTTTGTCTATAGAGCAAACACATGAAAGCTATGTTTTGAAACAGATATCATTAATAATTTTGAACTTAATAATTCTTGAATATAATAATTCTCACACTTGATACTGTTATTGATGATTTAATATTCAACAGCTTTTTGTCAGTACTGAGAATGGATCTTCATGCCATATGTTCAGAATCCATGTGCATAGCTACTGAATTATATCTCAAGAACAATTCAAATTGAGGTTTAATTTAATGCCTTACGGTTTAATATATCTCATTATATTTCTTTTCTTGTATTCATTTTAAGATGTATTTTTATCATTATTTGTATTTAAGAGAGCCATGTGAATTGGAAAAAATTTTGAATTCATAAGTTAGTATGTTGAGCTATTGAATAAAATTTGAAGATAAAAACCAACAGAATAAATAAATTATTTCTTTTAGGAGAAATAGAAAATATTGATATATTGGTTTATAGATAATTATTTTATGATATGACTAGTTCAGTGACAATGTAAGTAGTAACATCATTCATAGAAAAAAACCTATATAGAAGTTTCAATGTACATCTTAAGGAACAAAAAAATAAAACCAGGAATTACAATTAGTTAATATATAGATAAAGTATACAAACATTTTGGAAGAATTTTCTTATCATGTGCTGTTGAAAAACATATAAAAATGAAGAATATAATTATTGGAAAACTGCTTACCATTTAAGGTGCTTTGGGAAGGCAAGTTCTGACATTTTGCCTTATAGACATGTAGAGTTTGGATACAATGAAAGGACTGAGTAGGTCATTACACCAAGATCCAAGAAAAAGCAAAGTAAGGGATGTTCACATAGCTTCCCTAGATTCACTTTTCTATCATTGACTTGAGAGTGAAAGTCTCTGTCATTGTGTGCCAATGTTTTATAAAAAATGGAATTTCTTAAGTATTAAGTTTTTAAACCACAGAATTCTTTATCAAACATCAGATGTGGTGGTACATGTCTTTACACCCTGCCTGCAATGCTCAGGAACATGTGGCTCTTAAGTTCCAAGCCCCAGTGAGCTAAATAGTGAAAAGCTAGAGAAAAAAATCATTTTTATCTAACTACATAATCTATGTATGTAATTACCACTGTTATGCACACAGTATTCCCTACTTACTTCTACTCTATGTACATTTATTTAGAGTAGCACAATATTAGCAGAAAGCACATATTGCATTAAACCAGTAATTGGAATGTTAAACTTTAAAATGTCAGAAGTTCAGACAGGGGGAAGTATAGCAATTAAGGAAGAAGACATTTGAAAGTGACTTAAAAAATAAGGACAATTTGTACAAAATTTGAGAAGTACTCCATTGGCAAAAGTGTGATCCGTTTTAACAGCTATAATAAGACTTGAGACTTATTAGCTAGTTAATTAATTCTTCACAGTCCTATTTCTAATATTTAGCAGGCTTATTAAAAAATAAAAATACCTTTATTTAAATGATGCTTCTTTCTTTTAAAGATAGAATGTATATTCTAGCATTTTTGTATTTTGTACTATAACTTTAGGGCTTACAAACTTTATTTTCTGATACTAAATTAACTTCTTATCATGTCTTCAGGCTTTGAAGTATAAAATTCAAATTATTAATGTCATAAATGAGTAAATGAATAAATAAACTACTCCTCACAAGAGATTGTTTCTTACTAGAAAAATTCTTATTTAACTTAATCCATTCCCATGTTTACTGTTCAACAGCTTTTTATTATGATACCTTTATACACTCATATAGTGTACCTTAACAATAATCACTTCTCTATTAGTATTTATTTCACTCCTTCTTTTCCCATTCGATAGAGTCTCTTATGGGATATTTGTTTATCGTGTGTGAAGATGTAACACTCTGACTGGTTTAATTAGAAGCTGAATGGCCAATAGCTAGGCAGGGTAGGTATGGGGGACTCCTGGAGAAAAAGAGAACTCAAAGGTAAGAATCGAGATGCATGAGAGATGCCAGCGAGATATAGAGAGTTGGACATATAGAATGGAAAATAGGTAAATATCCATGTGGCAGAAATAGATTACTAGAAATGTGTTAATTTAAGTTATAAGAGCTAGTTGAGAGGTTGTGGAGCTAGAGGAACTCTCCTCCACTGCTGGTGGGAATGCAAGCTTGTACAACCACTTTGGAAATCAATATGGCGCTTTCTTAGAAAATTGGGAATCAATCTCCCCCAAGATCCAGCTATACCACTTTTGGGCATATACCCAAGAAATGCTCAATCATACCACAAGAGCACTTGCTCAGCTATGTTCATATCAGCATTGTTTGTAATAGCCAAAACCTGGAAACAACCTAGATGCCCTTCAACTGAAGAATGGATAAATAAATTGTGGCACATATACACAATGGAATACTACTCAGCAGAGAAAAACAATGACATCATACGGTTTGCAGACAAATGGATGGATCTAGAAAAAATCATCCTGAGTGAGGTGACCCAGACTCAGAAAGACAAATATGGTATGTACCCACTCATAGGAAGATACTAGATGTGGAACAAGGATGACTGAACTGCTACTCACATCACCAGTGAGGCTACCTGGAAAACGGGACCCCAAAAAAGACATGGAGAAATGGATGAGATCTACATGAACAGCCTGGTCATGAGTGGGAACAATGAAGAGCGACGGTCGAGGGAAAGAGAGTGGGAGATCCTAGCTGGATCAAGAAAAGAGAGGGAGAACAACAAATAGGAGACCATGGTAAATGAAGACCACATGAGAAGGGGAGGAAGCAGAGAGCTAGGGAGGCCCACGGAGATCCACAAAGATACCGCCAGAAAAGACTGCTGGCAATGGACGAGAGACGGCAGGAACTTACCTACTCCGGTGATGGGATGGCCAGACACCCTGTTAGTTGTGCCATAAACCCCATCCAAGGAAGGTCTGAGGAATCTGGATGCAGACATCCACGGCTGGGCCCCTGGTGGAGCACTGGGAGTCTAATTAGTGAGAAAGAAGAGGGTTTATATGAGCGAGAATTGTTGAAGCCAGGGTTGGATAAAGCACAGGGACAAATAGCCAAACGAATGGAAGCACAGGATCTATGAACCAAAGGCTGAGGGGCCCCCAACTGCATCAGGCCCCCTGAACGGGTGAGACAGTCATTTGGCTTGATCTGTTTGGGAGGCAGCCGTGTGTTGGTGCCGGGTCCTGGGCTTGTTGCATGAGTTGGCTGTTTGAATCCTGGGACATATGCAGGGACACTTGGCTCGGTCTGGGAGGGGGGGACTGGTCCTGGCTGGACTGAGTCTACCAGGTCAATCCCGGTCCTCGGGGGAGACCTTGATCTGGAGGAGGTGGGAATGGGGGGTGGGATGGGGGGAGGGGGAGGGGGGCGAGAGTGGGAGAACAGGGGAATCTGTGGCTATTATGTTGCACTAAATGATGTTGTAAAATAAATTTACTTAAAAAAAAAAGAGCTAGTTGGGAACAAACCTAAGTTAAAGGCCAACTTTCATAATTAGTAATAAGCCTCTATGTCATTATTTGGAAGCTGGTGGTCCAAAGAAAGTCAGACTACAGTTACTCTTCTAGTTTTCTCTCCCCCACCACAAACAAACACATACCTTATGAGACACACGAGCACATACTAGACAGCACACAGGACATTTGTGTTTATGGGGTTGACTTATTTCATGAAAATACTGATCCTTAATTCCATTCATTTTTCTATAAATGTCATATTATCTTTGTCAAGTAAATTTTCATTGTGTACATACCACATTTTCTTCATTGCTGTTATTGTCAATGGGAACCCAGAGTAATTTCATTACCTGGTTATTGTGAATGATGTCACAATAAATGTGAGTATACAGGTTATCTCTTGACTCTTTGGATGAAGTACACATAAATGATATAGTTGGATGTTGTGAATGTTGCTTTCTCTCATATATATTTCTCTCATATATATATATATATATATCACTAACCTTTCAAACTGATTTTCACAGTGCCTGTACCATGTTACAATGCAACCAATAGAACATAAATAGGACATAGGGTTTTTTTTTCCTTCTTATACAGTGGCAGTATTTATTTCTTTTTACTTTTTTTTTTAAATTTTTTGAGACAGAGTTTCTCCCTGTGTAGCTTTGTAGATTTCCTGGATCTCACTCTGTAGACTAGGCTGGCCTCAAACTCACAAAGATCCTCCTGGCTCTGCCTCCCAAGTGCTGGGATTAAAGGTGTGCACCACCACTGCCCGGCTGCATTTTGTTTTTTTGGTGAACTTAATTTTGGCCATGATAAGAATGAACATCAGTATAATTTTTGATTTGCATTTCCTTGATGGAGATTGATGATGTTTAGGTAATTGATTAACTCTACCTGCCTAATTTTAAAATTTTGTACTTTTTTTCTGGTTTTGGGGAATTTTCTTTTTTTTTTTTTTTGTCTCTATGGGCTCTCCAGTTTCAAGGTATAACATTTATCATGACTCAAAATAATTAAAAACAAAATCTATCCTGCTCTCTACATATTCTGCTAAGATAGCATCTTGGTATTTTATATGCAAACTTGGTATATTGTGGCAAGCTCTGTTTAGCATGTTCAATTTTAAGCTTATTGATAATCTTTCACTTAATCCCTACTTACTTAATTAGGAATTAAATTCAACTAGTCACTTGATACTGTGGATCATAAGGAATAATTATCTGTCATATTCTACATCAAATTTACAGAGTATTTATGAATTTTGAGCCCTTTGCTTGCCATGATTTTATTCATTGCTTCATATGTGACAAGTAGAGTTCCAAACTTTAAAAGGGATACATGTATTTTTCTCATATCCATGTCTATTATATACTGTTCATTCCCTTTTCTTTCCAGCCCCATCTTTATGGTGTGTGTGTGTGTGTGTGTGTGTTACAAATGGCCCGATGCTGTTCTCATAATCTGTGCTATTTTACTTTTCCTTACTTTTACAGTAACATGTAGCAATCAATGCTTTGCAAATGCTCTTTACATTATTTGACTATCAGCAAATGTCTCTATCTGCATTCCTCACACATATATTTCAGTTTCTGAAAAGAAAAAATCATACATTATTCACCCTTACTTTTCACATGCTTAGACCATGCATATTCAAAAACACAAGTTCAATATATAAAGACATGTGCTTCACAAACAAATTACTGAAACAAAGTATATGGCTCCTGGAGATCATGCTGCCATTTGTCCTTGACATAAGCAACCCAGAAAACAGACGCTGCTTTTTGCCCTGATACTTACATCTGTGCATAAACACAGAGGCGGGCTCGATGAGGGGTTTGTGCACGGGAGAGAACTGACATGCGTGAGCTCATCTAAGATAATGAAATACACACTATGTCAATGTAATTCATGAATGCTTTTCATATAGTCAATCGCTTTAGATTTTCACTCTGAAAGCCTGTACGTCTTCTGAATGCTCAAAGATAAAAATGGTAATGTTATACACATTAACATTTATGGTGTGGAGATGTCTGTCTAAAATTAAGAGGCAAAACACTGAAACATTTGTGTTTCTCTTCATCAACTAGACATTTGCTTTTCTAAAGCAGAGATACTCAGATGCTGGCCTTATGTTTCTCAGCTGTTTATGTCATCCCATCACCATACAATAATAACGTTTTTCTGCAGCCAGCTATTTGTTTTTGCTTATGAACTGTCTAATTGTAGACAGAAATCTATTTTAAGAAAACCTTTCCATTTCCAGAAGTAAAATTCTGATATATCTAATGTGCTAAATGTTTAAAAATACATTTCCTAATCTTTCTATAAATTCTTGATTACACCTTTTTGGGGGATGTTTTTTGTTTGTTTGATTTTGTTTTTTCAAGACAGGGTTTCTCTGTACAGCCTTGGGTGTCCTGGAGCTTCCTCTGTAGACTAGGCTGGCTTTCAATGCAGAGATTCGCCTGCCTCTGCCTCCCTAGTGCTGGTATTCAGGTGGGCACCAGCTCTGCCTGGCCATCTTTAGACAATTTATGATGCTCATGTACAGAACAGATCTTGTATATAATTGCTCTGAATGGATTTTTAAATTAAATTTTTGTATTTATTTTGTCTGTATGTGTGTGTATATATGTATTTGCACATGTGTGACATGGTAGGACAGTGGAGGTCATAGGAAAAGTTTTGTAAGTTGGGTTTCTTTTTACAGTATATGAATCCTGGGGATTGAACTCAGCTTGCCATCAGGCTTAGCTGCAAGCTGCAAGTGCCTTGACCTGCTCAGCCTTCATGCTGGTCACTGAATAAATACTTCATACATTAATATCTAAACTTTGGGATATTTACATATTCTTCTACATAAGGGGCTGAGTTCTTATTGCAGAATCATAATATGCTGAATGACTTAGTTTTGCTTTTGAGGTCGATTCTTATTTACATATGAGAACAATTTTGATAATGGGTGATTTGAAAATAAACACGTGTGATTTGAAAGTAAGAAATGTTAGAATATTTTTCTTTTACTAGATTAAGAAAAAGGATGTTTCACTATTCTTTTCTCAAGAACAAAATTTTCCTGCACCAAATGTAATTCAAATGGTTGATTTCCTCTTAGCATTCTTTTTTTATATTAACTGAAAAAGAACATTAAAAAAACCATCAAATATTCTTATTCATATTACTCTTTCTGAGTTACCAATTGAGAATAGGTAGAAAAAGCAGATTTTATGCTGTGATCTGGAGCAGCTACCATAAAGTTCCTGATCTACACAGAATAAGGGAAGAAGATTAATGGAACATTGTATCATTAGTAGTAGCAGTAGACCTCTTAAAATTGAAGTCTACTCAGAAGTAATTTTCCCCCAAATTCCTGTTTTATTTGCATTTGTTTCCGTAATTCAGTAGACAATCTCAAAAAGAATGTATAAGTCAAAACATGGGAGGAAAAGCAATCCCTACTAATTCATCCACTGTAGATTAAATTTCAAGAAATAATTTGAAAACAGTGATACTCTCCCAAATTAAAGAACTTATAAAATATTTAAAAAACTGGTACTAAACACTTATCTCTACAAAGCATTGACTTTTTAACATCTTTTGCTGTACAAAATTTTCTTTTATGTAATTTCATTCAAGGTATAGTTAGTAAGAACTTGAAAAATTCGTAACAAAAAATATCCTATTTTTACAGAAGAAATACCTCTGGATATTTGGTCCTAACTAGAAGAAAGTAATATTCAATTTTTTTAAAAATATTTTTTTCCTTTTATTTTATTTAACAATACCATTCAGTTCTACATATCAGCCATGGATTCCCTTGTTCTCCCCCCTACTGCCCCCCCCCATTCCCACCTCCTCCAGGGCAAAGCCTCCCCCGAGGACTGAGATCAACCTGGTAGACTCAGTCCAAGCAGGTCCAGTCCCCTCCTCCCAGGTTGAGCCAAGCGTCCCTGCATAAGTCCCAGGTTTCAAACAGCCAACTCATGCAATGAGCACAGGACCCGGTACCACTGCCTAGATGCCTCCCAAACAGATCAAGCCAATCAACTGTCTCACCTATTCAGAGGGCCTGATTCAGTTAGGGGCCCCTCAGCCTTTGGTTCATAGTTCATGTGTTTCCATTCGTTTGTCTGTTTGTCCCTGTGCTTTATCCAATCTTGGTTTCAACAATCCTCGCTCATATAAACCCTCCTCTTTCTCGCTAATTAGACTCCCAGAGCTCCACCCGGGGCCTAGCCGTGGATCTCTGCATCCAGATTCCTCAGTCCTGTAAAATTCAATTTTTAAAGATAATAAGTGACCAAATTCCATATGATTCCAATATTCTAAAGTGAAAGTAGTTTTATTTAAAATAAAATTAGCATTTAAAATGTAAATATGTATAATGTTGATAAAAGAAAACCTTTTGACATAGCGTTGTTTAAATATATTTTTCCCATAAGACTTCCTACCTTGTGAATTGTAATTGATTTATTGTTTTTAGGGCATTTAATTGTGCTATATATGTATTTGCTGTAACTATAGTTGAGAGATTTGGATGACTAGAAACAGGATGTGCTCAGAAATATGGAGAGATCTGACAGTTGGCGATTACAATGTGCATGTTCAGAGAAAACTGCCTGTGAAAGACAGACATCCTGACGATGTTGGTATGACTATTGCTGGGAAAGTAGAATGCATCCGTAAAGAATTATAGTAGAAAAAAAAAAAAAGAATCGTTACCTTTATAACTGGCCAAATTTTGAATTTTATTTTCATATCATTGAGAATATTTTTAAAGATTTATTCATTTTATACTTTGTAGCCTTAGTGTCTATGGCTCTTGTATTATATCATTTCCATACAAAAGAGTAATGTAGCTTCAGAATCCCTTTTATCTCATGTCTTAGAGACCTTTCTTTGCTTCTTTGTCTCTAACTCAAAAAGAAAATTGAAACAAGCTGGTGCATTTTTTTCCTGAGGGCTGTAAGAGATAATCATCTTAAGCCCTGCTCCACGACTCAGGATCTATGCTCAGCAATTGTCTGTGTTTCTGGGCATCACAGTCACATCTCACTTTGGCATCCGGTCTTTTTCATAGATTGAGCTAAACATCTCTTCTGATACCCACTAGTTAAAGCTGAATGTGACTAGATTATCCAGAAATATGCTTTTATTACATCTTCCAGTCAATTTTACTCTGCACTGTGCTATATATACATAATTTAGAAAATAGATACCTAAATGTCTATTATTTTTTTCCCCAATATCTTGAATCATTTAAATGATCAATTGTTCAGTTAACTCCATTACTATATCTCTAGGTGTTTGTGTCATTTTTTTAGATTGGAAAATAACATGACAGGGGGTAATTGTTTTTCCTCTGAGTTGTCTCTAACTCACTATGCACTTAATTTATAACATAGAATAAATAGCATCTACTTCTGTTTTCACTGTTATGATCTTTAAGTCAAATTTAATTGTTTTGTAATGGATTTTGTTACTATTTAAATTATCTCTAATGTGGGGTTTTCATATATGTTTCATGGAAGGTTAGTGTTCTGTTATACATGTCCTTCCCCATCATTCCCAGCTCCTTTTCACCAGTGAACCTTTCTCATCCAGTATTCTCCATTCCGTATTGCCATGTGGACTTTCTCACCTCTCTGCTGACACAGGCCTGTTACACAGACCTGTTTTCCTTCCCCCACAACTGGATATAGACATTTAAGAATTACTGACTAGTAATCACATTTAAGAGAGTACATACGGTGTTTGTCTTTAATATATGTGTGTGTGTGTGTGTGTGTGTGTGTGTGTGTGTGTGTGTGTATTGGTTACTGTAATGGTTTAAGGGAGAAATGGACTCCTTATGAAAGCACATTGGGTCACTTGGTCTTACCTTGGTGGTACTGTTTGGTGAGCTTCAGAATATTTGGCCTAACCAGAGGAAGCATATTAATGGAGGTTGCTTTTCAAAGTTCTTACCTCATCTTACTTTCAGTTAACTTCTCTGTTTCAAGATTAAGGTTAAGGATGTGATGTCTCAGCTTTTCATTCCTCCCCTCCATGAAGAACTCCTACTCTTCTGGAAACAAGCCATTACAAACTCTTTCTACTATATGTTGTTTTTGGTTATGGTGTTTTATAAGAGCAACAGAAAAATAGCTGAAACAATTACTTTGCTTAAGATCATGTTGTACAGTTGCATACATTTTCCTACAAATTATAAGATTTAATTTTTTACAGCTAAAAATATCTCAGTGAATGTATGAGTCACACTTGCATTATCCATTATCTGTTGATGGACATCTAGGCTAAGTTTCTTTCCATACTATTGTGAATTGAACAGCTTGATAAATATGGGTATGTACTTATCTTTGTAGTAGGATGTGTTATTTTTGACTGCATGTCCCAGATTAGTAGAAATGGACAGTAAGGTAATTATCTTTTCATTATTTTAGAAGTCTTCCTGCTAATTTCCATAGAAGCTGTAGTTTAATCTCCCTACATGTATATGAGGGTTTTTTTGTCCTCATATTTTCTTTTGTTTTTCAATATTGTTTTCTTGATAGTGACTGTTCTCACTGAAATGAGATGAAATCTCAAAGTAATTTTAATTTACTATACTCCACATTTTTCTGCTTGCTAGTTTTGTTTAACATTTTATTTGAAATTTACTTTTAGCGAAATTCTTACTACGTAACCCTGGCTGGCCTGGAATTCACTATAAAGATTAGAGTAGCCTTTAACTCACAAACATCTATCTGTCTCTACCTCCTGAGTACTGTATAAAAACCATTCCTGAGTGTGCTATTATATATTTTTTTGTGAATTATTATTTGTAGTTCTTTTCTAACAGTCTATTTGTTGGCTGGCAGCTTTGTTTCTCTGGTGATTAATAGTCTCAATTCTTCAAATAATATAGATATTTCCTCTTTGTCTGAAGGCCTTGATTTTTGCCTATTCTATGGGTTGTTGCATACGCTGTTGATGGTTTCTTTTCCATAAAGAAGATTTTATTTCATGTATTTCATTTTGCCAATTTTTGAGTTCATATCATATGTTATTATGATCATATTCATACTTGTTTTTGAGTATAACTAGGTCTCAAAATATTTCTTCTTTTTTAGCAATTATACTGCTTCTAGTTGTAGATTAAGTCCAGTTTGAACTGATATTTTGTGTACAATGAAAGAATAGATCTAATTTCAACCTTTTTAATATGTATATACTTTGTTGCCAGCACCACCACCTGAAAAAATTCTATGATTTTAAGTGCATACTTTGAAAACTTGTCAAAACTTAGCTTTCCATAACTGAATTCATCTCTGAAGGATGAAGATGTAACAGTGTATCTGAAAGATACACTACTTCCTGTGTGTCTCTCTTTTTATTGACTTTCTGTTCTGTCTGTTCTGCCTTCTCACTGTTTGTAAACCCAACCACATGACCTCCTCGTCACTGTCTGTCTATACAGACCTCCAGGTCTTCTATGGTTGGTATTGAGATTAAAGGAGTGTGTCTCCATGCTGGCTTTGTTCTTGAACACACAGAGATCTGCCTGTCATGTGATCAGGATTAAGGGCGTGTGCTACCACTGCCAGACTTCTGCTATGGCTTACTGTTAGCTCTGACCTCCAGGCACTTTTATTTATTAACATATAAATAAAATCACATTTCAGCACAAATAAAATATCACCATAAAAGGATTCATCTCTGAGCCTTCCATTTTATTCCATTGGTAATAAATCTGTTTTGTGTCAGTATCATGATACCCTGATCACTATGACTACGTAGTGTAGTTTCAATTTAGTTAATATGATGTCTCTGGCTATTTCTTTCTGCTCACAATTGTTTGCATACACATGGTTCTCTCTTATCTCTCTGTCTGTTTCTCTCTTTCTTTCTTTCTTTCTCTCTCTCTCTCTCTCTGTGTGTGTGTGTGTGTGTGTATTTCACCTCTTTGGTTAGTTTTATTACAGGGTAGTGTTTACAAATAAAACATAGATATGTGTTTTCATAGATGACTGATGCAAAATTATTTTGAAGTAGGAAGACAGTGCTAAAACTACTTGGATAGACAGAATGATACCATAATGTGTGTTAAAACGAAGGATTTTAACCCTAAAGGGAAGATATATGACCAGATTCATGGCATAGCAATGTGACAAAGATCCAAAAAATTCCTATTGCAGTTAAGTGTGAAATGAAACAAACAAACAAACAAAAGCATTCTAACTTTATTTTTCTACATATCAAGAGAATGAAGGTAGATAAAACAAAAGTAAGCAAATTTTATGGACTCAGTTTGACATTGTTTTCTAATGCTCCTGAATTGCATATAAAAGTTATATAAGTTTATAAGCATGTGGACACTTTCTGAAGCTTATAGACTCTAGGAAAGGCTGAGTGGCCTTCGAGGATAGGGTCAAGTGCTATTTGCAGAAGTGTGAGTTACTTGATCTGAATCACAGATTCCTGCTCTATGTCAGGACACTGGAGAATGCTGCTGTGTAGCCTCTCTATTGGAAGGAACAGAAGAAGGTAGATAACATCTTTCTGAACAAGATGCACTTTCTAAAGCTTTCACAAACCACGATTGTCAAGACTTATGCATGAACCTACAGGCCTTTTCTTGTTGTGAACTTTAAAGATATTTTGCACCTTAGTGATTATTAATGAATATGCTCCAGGCAGGAACTGAGCAGGAATGAGTAGACAGAAGAGTATATAAACCCAGTTAAGTTTCCCAAGCATGAGAATCTGTTGAGTAGAGAGAGCTTTCAAAAGGAACATAGTGGGGGAATAATTTGTGGATATTGTGGTTAATTGACTGTTATTCTGTCTGGAGACTGATCAGTTAAAAGAAGCAAGTGCTGTTATACAGGGTCACTTAGTATATGAAAAACCCTTGAGAAGCAGCCATGTGTAAAGATCCTTTCCATGGAGAAAACCATTGAAATTGCAATGAAAGTAGAAAATCAGCTGCATGTGCTCAACTGCACCAACCCAGGGCATCCACGCTGAAGTGTTATGAGTGCAGGCAGCATGGGAGGCAATTCCTCCTCTTCTCTAAATAGCTAGAGCACTGGTCATTTCATATGGGGCCAGAATTTGTGGAGTAGCAACGTGTTGTCTTCTGAGTCTGTGCAACGGTTCATCTTACAGAACAATATTGCATTTGAGAAGAAGAAAGTGAATGGAAGTTGAAGTTTATCCACCTTAGCAATATTTCCAATTAATATCAACTTCATCAGACCATTTCCCAAGCTTTGATAATATTTCCATGACTTGCATGGATTTTCCTGATACTAGTGCCCGCCAGCTTAGAGGGTCAGGTAATATGCAGATTAGTCTTGCTTTTCCATGTAACCAGTGGTACATAGAGGTATCTATCTCTCTCTCTCTCTCTCTCTCTCTCTCTCTCTATCTATCTATCTATCTATCTATCTATCTATCTATCTAAGTGTTAAGAAAGAGAAAGAGAGAGAGAGATTGACAAGGAAAGAGGTTGATCTAGTGGGATTTGCTCAGATAATTATGTAATTTGAAAATTTTCAGCATCTGTCACCTTCTACCTGCAAGACTTAGATAGGAAAGAGAAAAGCCAAAGGACTGAGAACATGAGTGTCCATGGCTGTATACCTCCATGTATTCTTCACTGTGCAAGAACAAAAGTGCATAGCTGGAGAACCAATATTGTTGTGCAAGCTTGAACAGAGAGTACAGTTGCCTCTCCTCTGTCCTTCTGTTCCATGTGGGCCTCTGCAGTGTGAACTGTGCCAGCCTACACAGATCTGAGAGCTAGTTTCCTTTTTCAACTTGCAAAGCTCTCATCTGGGACTTACTGGTTACATAGAGAGACACTGTAGGCTTTATTAGTGTCACTTAATGTTTGCTGGGTGAATCCAACCTTCATCTCACCCAATTAAAAATTGCTTGCTGCTCATTGGTTTCGTGTAGGAAATATCAACTGCTAATTTCAAGACAACAACAACAAAAAACAAAATTGAATTCCTTTGTGGTCATTTGCAGCTTCAAAGTTCTTTTTCTTTGGTTTCTCATGCCTCTCAGAATAATTGCTCTTTGCTCAGAGCTGTTTGTATTAGTGTTTTATATCTTTATCCAAGCCTCAAAGTCATTAGGTTTAAAGTAACAGATATGATGAAAAGAAACTTGAAACTGTTTTTTTTCACCATGTTCCACTGGCAAAGAAACATGCAGTCTTTTACCTTAGGTTTTTAACCAATCAGAAGTTTGTTCTTGCTTTTTGTTTCTGTTCTTGCGTCCGTCCGTCTGTGTGTGTGTGTGTGTGTGTGTGTGTGTGTGTGTGTGTGTGTGTATTTGTTTGGTTTAGATGGGTTTTCTTCATACCAGGTTGGACTTTCAACTATCTATGTAGCTGAGGTTGAGACTGGGGCTCTAATGGATACAAAACTCTATACATGAATTAATTTATGAGCACAGTTTCTTACATTGAACAAGTCAAGCCATTTCAGATTTCAAATTCTTATGTCAAAATTAGAAGAAAACATCATCTGCAAAATTATACTGACTTGTATATCCGTACTACATATAAGTATAAACTGTGCTTCTTACATATAAATATAAATTATGTACAGACATATAGGATTGTGTATAGGTAAATTGTTGACTCTAATATGTTTCTCTTTATATAAAAATTTTCTGTTATTTTGACTGTTGGTTTAATCTCATTGCCAATGGCTGAGAGTCATAGCTATTGACAAAGTATATCACCTAGTTAATTTGCATTTCATTTATCCATACAAAGGACAGATGCATATTTATAGCACACTTGGTGCAGATATAGGGGAATTTCATCTCTCAGATGAGTGTCAAAGAATAACACAAATTATTTTCTAAGTTTTTTTTTTGGGTTTTTTTTTTTTTTTTTTTTTTTTTTTGAGACAGGGTTTCTCTGTGTAGCTTTGTGCCTTTCCTGGAACTCACTTGGTAGCCCAGGCTGGCCTCGAACTCACAGAGATCCGCCTGGCTCTGCCTCCCGAGTGCTGGGATTAAAGACATGCGCCACCACCGCCCGGCTATTTCCTAAATTTGTATCCCTAAATTTGGGGAAGAAATTTCCAAAACACTTTAAAATCAAATATAAAACCTTCTCTTCAGTCATGGCAGTCTGTTCACTTTCCTTTTTTCTATTCATTTATAAAAATTAGAGTTAATGCTAATCTCTTGACAACATTCTTTAGCAACAATCACCAAAGGAAATTCTGTAAACAAAGTAAAGTGTTAGAACTAGAACCATAATGACTGAGTAGTTTGTGACAAGGAATTGTATTTCCAGTGACATTTAAAAGCACATAAAATATTTTTGTTGTTAAACATTTGATTTCCTGAAAACTTAATTGAAGTGTGTGTGTGTGTGTGTGTGTGTGTGTGTGTGTGTGTGTGTGTGTGTGAACTTGTAATCACTGTACATATAATCAGGATCAAATGATAATTATAACTTCTTCTAGAGATTGGATATATTACAGTGGTAAAGAGAAATGGGCATTAAGCATCTTCATAGTCATGTAAAGTAGTTTAACATAGGAAAATAAAACAGGGTAAAGGTAAAAATAACTGCATTCTGGAGGCTCTGTCTTTATTCTTCAACACCATATACACAAATTTGTTGCTGGGCTTGATGCCAAAATCCTTAATTGCAGTCTTTGGAAGACAGGGGCAGATGGATGTCTGTGAGTTTGAACCCAAACTAGGCTATGTAGCTAGCTAGTTCTCTGTGTAGGAGTCTGATTTAGGGTTTCTAGTGCTGTTTTTTAAAAAAAGACTTGAGTATGATAGGAAAGGTTTATTTCTTCAGCTGATAGTCTATTGTCCAAGGGAGATGCAGCAGGAAATCAAGGGAAGAACCTGGGTACAAGAACTGATTTAGAGGACACTGAAGAGTGTTTGCTTGCTTAATTGTTCCTTATGGCTCCTTATGGCTTGCCCAGCCTGCTTTCTTACAGCACCAAAGTCAATCAATCTGTTACAGAATTATCTTGTAACCTAGGAAAGGACGACTTGAAAAACATGGATCAAGATTTTTAATTAGCATGATGATATAAAATAGAAGAGAAATGATGGGAAAAGGCTTATTTATGGAAATATGATGTCAGATAAAATTTAATGTAGTATAAGATTTTAGAAAGAGGGATCTATTATAGTAAAGATAGGAGGACAATTTCTGGAAATCCTCATAGAAATGAAAAAAAACATTTGAGATTTTGAGTTGTTTTATTTTTTCCTTTTCTAACGACATCCTGCTTTATAACTCAGAACTTTTGTTTATACAGCTATAAGGTTTTAATTTTTTTCTTACTTAAGCCATGCCCCCATTTTCCTGCAGGAACCTTGCTTTGTAATATTGGTTATGCAATGCTATGCTATCCTCTTTCTAACTTGAGCACTGTAATATCTTACTTACTTACCAACCATTACTTTTTTTTATCTTGGTCAGCAAAATTATTCCTGTTTTATTGATTCTGATTTGCATGAAATAATTTTAGTAGTTGTTGGTGGTAGAGCAAATTTTCTTTCTTTCTCACAAATTTCTCAGAAACATTGTACCACATCTCCTACTACAACTCTGAACATCTTCCTGGAATCCTGGATTCCATTTTGATTTGATTACTTCATTATGTCTGTGGTATTTACTAGACGGTAAGGAAGTGGTTTGCCATGTGTACATGGTGTGTTCAGTTTTCCTCAAAGAGTGCAATGAATGAATCATGTCAAAACAAATGAAACAATTAATTCACCAAAATGAGCATAGAAGCCCAGGTTTGTAGCACATCAAGAAGAAATTTCAGGTAACATTTTATAATAGTTTTGATAAAAAAGTGCCAAAATTGCTGTTCTTTTGGTGCTAGCTCATAAAATACTATAGTAACTGCATTAATGCAATATATAAAAGACATTCTCACCACTGTGCTCTCTTTATAGCTTTTTTGTCACTGTGTAGCAAGTTTATTTTGTGAAAATAAAACTTTGCATTGGAATGGGGATTTTGGCTGCAGGAAAGCACGTCTGTATGCCCCCATAAGTACCAGAATGAGAAAACAAAGGCAGTTATTGAGGAAACATTTGTTAAGACAAAAAAAGATAGCTTGGTAAAAGTATGCTGCTTTCTATTAAAACAGTTCTATATTTTAAAATATAAGCTCAATCAATATTCCAATGTCCTTCATAAATAAGTCACAAAATTAATAGTTAAAGAGAGAATAATTCCCACATTGCGTACTATTGTTAAAAATTTATTTATTCTTTACAATGATAATAACTAATATCAATATCGTCTTCCATAATCAAATTACATAGCTATTCTGAAATTTTATGGAATGACCCATGTACTTCATTTGCTTGAATTGTTTTGTTGATGTTATTCTTTTCTTTGGTCTCTTAGTTCATTTGCTGAGAAGAAAGAAATTCATTTTTAAAATCAAAGATGAGATAAAGGTCATTTAAAGATTTTACGCAGTAGTGAGCTATAAATTGGAAGAATATGTGCAGACAAAACCAACCAGGAAAATATAAAGAATAGAGAAGACTCAGTTATGTATGTAATATACTGGGAAAATATAAAGTGCTGAAATCTCAGAACCAAAAAGTAAAAGGAAGCACACAGTTTTGTTGACATGGTTTTCAAAGGTTTTAAAATCTTGAAATATATGCCAAGGTAGTAATTAAAGAAGCACTTTGTGAATACACACGCACACACACACACACACACACACACAACACACACATTCATTATATATATATATTAGAAACAATACTTTAAGATTTTAAAGCTGAGAGAGTAAACAATTCAGAATCAAAAAAAGACAGTATATCAACTAAAACTAATAGTTAACTGCAGTGAAAATACAGTTTGTTTTCACAGTTTCTACATTCATTGAATATCATGCTTATTTTACTGACATTCTACAGCATGGATAAAGGCATCCTTTTCTCCTAAGGTCTATGTTTGTGTATCCAAGAAAAGATACTAAATTTTGAGAACATAGTTTACTTTCGTTAAACAAGAATTAAACTAGAATTAGGATGGTTGAGAGTTTGCTTTTTCTTGTAAGAGCTGTCTGTTTCTAGTTCACATTGTTTTCATGTTCTGGCTGAAGCACTGGACTTCATTCAGATCTTCAACATGACTAGTAATAAAGCTTTATATTTATGTGCTACAAGCACAGCAATCTCACCCTCATGCAAAGAGGAAACCTAAGGCTCTTCCTGTTAGGCTAAGCTTCTCGGATGTCCTTAACCTAAACCTTGTCTTTGTCATTCATCCTTTACTTAATCTCTGTCTAGAGAATTTCTGAAGTATTGATGACTTTAAGCTTTTATAACTGTTCTCAGAAGGGATGGACCGGAACAGGTAGCCTATCTTTGCAGGAAGGAATATATTTATGTATGTTTGGATGCTACATATTGACTTACATCATCCTACTTGTTTTAGTCTGTTTTACATATTTGAATTCTTTTAAAATTTATTTTTATTGTTATGTGTATATGAATGTGTGTGTGTGTGTATCTCTGTGTGTGTGTCTGTGTGTCTTTGTGTCTCTATGTGTGTTTGTATGTGTGTAACTGTGTACTGACAGATGTGGGAAGAGAGTGTGGTATTAGATTCCCTGAAGCTGAAGTTACAGGTGTTTGTCAGCCACTTGATATGGGTGCTGGGAACTGAACTCTGGTCTTTGAAATTAAAGCAAACACTCTCACCCTCTGTCTTAGTTAGGGTTTTTATTTCTGTGAATAGACAACATGATAATGGCAACTATTATAGGGAAAACAATTATTTTGATTTAATCAAGAAAGTACATTAAAACAAACAAAGATATGTAACACACACACACACATATATATGTGTGTGTGTGTGTGTGTGTTATATACACATATATGTATATATACATATATGTATGACACACATCAAAAAACCTAATTGGTACTAATTTCAATTTAAAGACATGCTTACCAAGTTAAAAAAAAAAAACTTTCTATCATTTGATCTACTAAATATTCTCTTAAATAAACCTGTGAGGTTTATTTAAAGTTTTGAAGAGTGGGTTAGGCATGGCTTTAATTTGTAAACATTTCTCTTTCAGATGAACACATGCTCTATTTCAGAAATAGTCTACAAAACCATCTCTAATTAACATGTTTCACATTTTCTGTGAATGGTCTCATTTTTATCTTTCTGCAAATTCTGAAATCTAAAAACAGGTGCAGAGTTCATGTACACTTTCATTTAATATGAGTACAATATGTCTATTCTAGCATGTGTTTAGGAAGTTTTCTTTTCTTTAGCCTGCTGAAGCTCTGCTCACATGTTTGCTTTATGCTCTCAGTTTACTTAGCTGTCTTAGAAAGATTGTCTTGAATAGGATGTCATTTGAAACCCACCTGGAAACTGTTGGGCTCAGGATGGGTTTTCAATCATGTTTCAAATGATTTTGATTTAATATAGAAAGTTACTGTACATTAAGTCAAGTTTATTTCATGAGTTGAAAAGATTCATAATAAATATCTCTATTGGGTTTGAATAATACCCTAGCCTTACTTATTTTTAACATTTATATTATTTATTATAATCTCTATGAAGTATAAAAGACACATATAGTTTTGATCCACGGTTTTGCTCTAATGTTTCCATCGGACTGCACTTAAGAACTGCTGACATTCACCTGCCTTTGCTCCTTTTCTGGTATGGAATTCTGAATTACTCTGTGTCATTGCACATATGCTGCATTAGGCTCTGTTATTTCTGATACAATTCCAAAATAAATTGGATACTTTATTGTGGTGGTATTCTAATTGTACTGAAATGTGATTTTGATTGTATGTTAATAAATAAAGTTGCCCGGGGGTCAGAGCTATTAGAGCCATAGCAAGAGTGTGGCAGTGGTGGCACATACCTTTAATCCCATAGATCTCTGTGTGTTCAGGGATACAGCCAGCATTGGAGACATATGCCTTTAAGACCTGGGGGGCTGTACATACAGACAGTGACGAGGCAGTCATGTGTTTGGATTTACAACCAATGAGAAGGCAGAACAAAAGACTATGAAAAGACATACACACAGGAAATAGGTCTCTTTCGGGAAGCTAGGACCACCACAGAAGGAAGAGTGAGATTTTAGCTCTGAGCTCTGACCTCTTGGCTTTCTCTTTTACATTGGTTCTGTGTTTCTTATTTAATAAGACGGTTGGTTACATCTACACTTTATATTACACTTTGTCTAACAATTTTGATTTCCCACATGCATTACCTTTTTTTAAAAGATGTTATGATATTGTAGGTACATTGACAAAATTATGTCCTTACTCTTCAAGTGAATCTTTGATGATAAATAATTTAGTAAAATATATTTTACTCGTGGCAAAATTTATTGTATTCAAAGTGTTATTAGATAGTGTTAGAAAAAAATTCTAAGTTGTGGTTAGAGTACAATAGTTATTGCATAAGTCAAGTTTATTGTTGCTCCTGATAAGACGCTATCATCTTATACTCCTAAACACTCCTACACTAACCATTTAACTGTGACACCATGGTCTGTCTTCTGCATTGTCAATACTTTCAAGCTGTTAAAATAAGCTAAGCACCCTTATACATCTCAAGCTCCTTATAATTTAATATATTGATTATATTAATAAATAAAAATCATATTAATAACAATAATTATATATATACATATTCTGCCATTTTGCAGGCCAATACACGTCATCTAGTTCATAAGGAATGTCTACATGTAAGGCATAATAGTTATAACAGTTATTTTTTCTTTGGCATTTCCACCCAAGATGGCCTCATAAGTTGCTATGGAAAGTGATGTCTTCAGAGGATGTTATTTAAATTGATAGAACCTGACTGCTTATATATACAACTACCACAGGGGTCAGTTGCTGTCTGTTAAATATAAATGGATTTCAAAATATAAGTGGATGGCTTGTATTTTGGTTCAATATCAAGTGACCTCACAAGCTCAATTAAAACTGTTGAGTCTTCTGTAGCACTTAATTGCATCTTTTTGTATTTTTTTTGTCTATAGGTTACATGGTAGCAAAACTATCTTTAAGTATTTTTCAATAAACAATACTAGCATACAATTCAAAACTATAACTCGATATAAAAATAGTAAGCATGTTAGTTAATATACAAGCTGAAATAAAATGATGCTTTTAACCTTCAGACTATCTAAAAGAGGTAAATGTCACAGTATTTATGTATTATCTTTGTAATTGTTATCTCTAAATTTTGTTTATGAATAAGTCTCAATAACCTTAATGCATGAATGTAAATTCTTTCTTAGGATTTTTCCCTCATGGAAATGGGGATGTACAAAAATTGAATGTACAAAATGAAAGAGAAATAAAAGCCACGTGGCAAAATGTTATAAGAGCTAGTTGGAAACAAGCCTAAGCTAAAGGCCAATTTTTCATAATTAATATTAAGTCTCCATATCATTATTTGAGGCTTGTGGCTAAAAAGAAAGTCCAGCTACATTTGCCTCAGTTGTTGTTAGTAATAATTAAAATTTATTTATTTGGGAAAATGATGATTGTAGAATGTTCTTGTAAATACACTTATTAATTTACTATTTGATGTTGGATAGAATTGTTTGGCATTTTCTCCAAGAGATATTTAAGATAATTGAATGTGATTATCTTTGAATTCTGGAAATAATTTTTTTCGATACTGCAATATGTTATAAAAATGTTCAGGATTTCTTGTAAAGAAAATATTATTCTGTCCATTAATATATGTTGTCCAAAAAGAACATATAAACTAATATTTGTGCTTTAATTAATACATTGACAATAATCAAAGTCAATCATACGTATCATTTTGAAGGAGCACTTCACTTCTGTAGATATCATTCTGATGGAGTGCCTAAGACAGTAGGAATTATTCTGATAGAGCACATTGCTCCTAAAGAAATGGTATAATTTCTGGTGCCAAACTTAGAGGAATTTTCAATGAAAGCCAAAGTCATAATTTTCACCAATATGCAGATTTTTATTGAAGAATTAATTATATGACATATGCTGCCTGTCTTGGACCATAAGGATTGGTACATGCGCATAACATGAGCATAACTGCATAGTCAAATCACAATTTCATCCATTCACCACCCACACCACTGCTAGGCAGCTCCCTGCCAATGGAAACTACTGTGTCTGTGTTTGATATGAATGAATGTTGTACTCCCTTTCCAATAGGGATCTTGTCTTCCCATAAGAACCTCTAGATCTTAAAGCTCCATTTCTAATCTTGCTAATGATTAAATGTTCTCTTTTAATGTATAGGTCCAAAGTGGTACCCTTCCAGAGTTGGCCTACAACTAGAATATGGTAAGACCAATTTCAACTAATCAATTTATTTAACTTAGAATCTGTCTTCTGAGCTCAGTAACTCACATTTATTACTTAGTCTATGCATGTAAACACCATCTCACTTGAGTCTAACACGCTAATCCATCTCCATTTTGTCTTTAAAATTTTTTTAATTGCTCTTTTGATTTCATAAATAGAATACTATGATAAAGACAGGCAAAATTGATGAAAACTGAAGAAAATACATCTACTAGTAGATGCAACATTACCAGAATTAAAAAATATAAATCTATAAATGAGTTCTAGTTGAGAACCAATATTATTGACATTGCATCTACTGAACCTCACATTTAATTCTTTCCTTTTGTAGGAGACTTGTAGCTAGAATGAATATTTAGAGTTTGAAAGAGGTTTTAAATTCATATTTAAAAACTTACTAGGGCATTTATAGGAAGCACTTATTAAGGAGTTACTACTTAAAATATATTAATTAAAAATTAAGTGGATTTTCTTATTCCTTTGATAATAGTCATGTTCACAATTCTCAAATATCACTAGAATTTAAGCCAAATTCCTATTTCTCTAAATGTTTGAAAGATATGCTGTTTCCTTACTATTCTCCGTTTCTCTGGAACCTGTATATTGAAAATATAGGGATCTGTCACAGTTTTAGAATTCATGTTATTTTAGTCTGACATGTATTTTAATCATTTCTTTAAAGCAAATCTGTGTCTTACTGATTTTAAAGGAGCAAAAGCATTGTGTTATTTCTGTGGACCTCCAGCATCTATACTTTGTATAAAAAGAAATGATTGTATTATTTTAACAATCCCTAGCACAAAGACTGTCAAGAGTGCAACAGGCATCAGTATCCATTTAGGTCACACTCCAAAGGCCTAAAGGATTGGTTAGAACAAATCTTGTGGTCAAGGCATTTTCCTATGTTCTTCCTGGGTTGTTGGGACTTGAAAGTGGTTTGAGCAAAATAAAACTGCTTACTAAATGTCTGGACAGAAATTGATGTTTTGTTTGTTTTAGAGAGTAAATTAATTCATTGAAGTAAGCAGAGTATTGTGCAAAGTGAAGTTTCTTCTAGTTAACTCAATTTTAAGTTAACTTTTCTAATTACCTATCTATGTGACATTTATTTTCATGCACTTTCAATAACTAAAGTCAACAAAGTCTTTAAATATCTGTCTGTCTGTCTGTCTGTCTGTCTCTGTCTCTGTCTCTGTCTCTCTCCCTCTCTTTCTTTCCCTGTGTGTGCGTGTGTGTGTGTGTGTGTGTGTGTGTGTGTGTGTGTGTGTGTATGTGTGTGCATGTGTGATGTTTCTGCAGAAATCTATACAAGCCCAAATGGAGAATAGGACCCTCATGGAGCTAGAATCACAGATGGGTTTTGGTCTAATCATCATTGGTACTGGAACCAAATTTGAGTCCTCTGGAAAAGCATCCAGCTTTTGTAATTGCAGGACTTTCTCTGTAGTATCAATGTTTTATAATGTTAAGTTAGATTATGTTACTGAATTTCAACATTTTACATATGCATCTATAGCAGTAACAGCTATTCCCACAGGAGGAGAAAAGGTGAGTCGAGTCTATTATCAATCAGCACCACAATCACTACAGAGAGATGCTCCTAGAACACATTTGGCAGTAATGAGCAATCACTTTATGAAATCAGAATCTTAATTTCCTTATGCTACAGATAATGGTAAAACAAAACCATTTTTTAATGTATTAATGACAAGTATTTATTTACTCCAGTGGTTTTTTCTGAACTGGCTATAGTTTGATGAACTTGGATAGACTCACACATTCAACTGCAATCACCCATTGATCTAACATGCACAGGAAAGCAGCATTTCTATTCTGAGCTAAGTAATCTGCTGGCCTTTAGCAGAACAAACAGGCTCCCTCAGAAGGTGGAAGTGGGCATGTGAACGATGAGCAGGGAGGCATTCAAGAATTTTTTGAGGCCCAGGCTTAGAGCCACAAAGCTTTCTTCAGATAATCTCTTAGCTAAAGCAACCAGGAGACCATTCTATCTTCCCAGAGCCAGAATGGAGATATCAGTTATCATAGAGGAGAGCTACAGTCATAATTAAAATGACACAGAAATAAGAATGGTCATGTACTAAAACCATTATTATAATAAATTTGGCACTTAAAACATTAAAAAAATACATGTTTCTTGTATCCTTATCTGTATTACTATGCTTCTGAGTGTACTGGTAGGTGCACTGGAATTTTTTGAGCTTGTTGGGGCAGGAAAATATGAGTTTTGAATAGGCCAAAACTGTGATCTACAGGAATGGTAGATGCTTTGTCTCAGCATGTTCACTCTCTCTGTATACTTTTCTATAATTTTTTTCTCCTTGACATAAAGACATTTTCTTGGAAGGCAAAGGATGGAGCTCCAGATTCCTAAGTTTGAGAGTGGAATGAGTGATTAGGACTAGGAAAATGGGTCAATGAGAACGAGTTTTCTATGTAAATTTGTATCCTCAGCACTCCTGTAAGAGACAGACTGGGGGGCATGTGCCTGTAACCCAGGGACTGGCTGAGTGTGCTAATGTCAGAAGGATCCTGGGGGCTTGAGAGCAAGCAGGCATCAAGAAGAGAGATGGAAAAGGAAAAAAAGATACTGAGGCCAATTTAAGCCTTCCACCCACACATGCAAGAAGGATGCACAAGGATATCATCTTTTCTACACACACACACACACACACACACACACACACACACACACACACACACAAAGAGATTGGTATGATTTATGATGCATGTGGTTTACTCTTTTCAAAATTTGTAATGGTGGGACTACATTAAAAAACATAAAATTCGAGTGTTTTATTATTTAAAGTTTTCAAAGATAATAGCAGAGCATAAATTGATTACCCTATTAAAGAACCCAGTAGTCATCTGTCAGGAAAGTTTTCAGCATATTTGCAAAGGTACAAAAAAGAATTCAAATGTTTATCATACAAACATTCTATGACTAAAAGACCATGATAAATGAAGACCACATGAGAATAGGAAGAAGCAAAGTGCTAGAGAGGCCCACAGAAATCCACAAAGGTACCCCCACAATAGATTACTGGCAATGGTCGATAGAGAGCCCGAACTGACCTACTTTGGTGATGCGATGGCCAAACACCCTAATTGTCATGCTAGAAATCCCATCCAATGACTGAGGGAACCTGGATGCAAAGATCCACGGCCAGGCCCCAGGTGGAGCTCCAGGAGTCCAATTGTCGAGAAGAGGAGGGTTTGTATGAGCGAGGATTGTTGAGACCAAGGTTGGATAAAGCACAGGGAAAATTGCCAAATGAATGGAAACACATGAACTATGAACCAATAGCTGAGGAGCCCCCAACTGGATCAGGCCCTTTGGATAAGTGAGACAGTTGATTAGCTTGATCTGTTTGGGAGGCATCCAGGCAGTGGGACTGGGTCCTGTACTCAGTGCATGAGCTCGCTGTTTGAAACCAGGGGCTTATGCAGGGACGCTTGGCTCAGCCTGGGAGGAGGGGACTGGACCTGCCTGGACTGAATATACCAGGTTGAACTCAATCCTCAGGAGAGTCAGGGGAGTCTTTGTCCTGGAGGAGATGGGAGTGGAGTGTGCGCTGGCATGAAGGCAGGGGTGGGGGGTGAGGTGTTGGTAGGGGTGGGGGTGGATGGGAGGGGAGAGAACAAGGGAATCCATGGCTGATATGTAAAATTAAATTAAATCATAAAATTAAAAAATAACTTATTGTGTGAAATTTGTGAATTATAAATATTTTAATATAATTACAAAAGTTATACTATTTTTATCCAAATTACTTGGATGACAAAAAATAATAAATATAAACTTGGAAATAAACATCCTATGATCTTATACATTACTGTCACAGTAGTATTGACCATGCTGATTGCAAATTGTTTTCCATGTCATATTCACTTTCTTTCTTCTTCTTTTTTTTTTTTTTTTTGGTTTTTCGAGACAGGGTTTCTTGTGTAGCTTTGCGCCTTTCCTGGAACTCACTTGGTAGACCGGCCTGGCCTTGAACTCCCAGAGATCCGCCTGCCTCTGCCTCCCGAGTGCTGGGATTAAAGGCGTGCGCCACCACCGCCCGGCGTCATATTCACTTTCTATTGCTATATAGAAAAATGGCAGTCAAGAGCAACCTCCATTTACCCATTACAGTCACACACACACACACACACACACACACACACACACACACACACACACTGCCTATATTATCTGTTTAGGACACATGAAAGCTGGAGCAAAGTGATGGTTGAGTTGAATTTTCATGGAAAATTTCTCGAGTCATCTCCCTTCCTTCTTTTCATAAAAGCTAAGGACAGTCTCTATTTTTCACCAAAAGTTTTTTGTAAACTTTATGTTTGAAAAAAATTGATACATACATTACTTAAATGGAATGGTTCATTCACATTTGTTATAGAATGACTGCATAATTCTAATCCTAAGTAGTCAGCAGTTTCATATTAAGAAGTTCTTTGTCACTCTGCTATAAAATTATATTTAAATACTCTTTTCTCATTGCTTTATTTTAGGTGGCCCTTTTTTGAAAGACTACATCACTGTTCAAAGTGTTGCAGCTTCGTCAATTATCACACTCTATTTTACAGACTTAGGTCGACAAGTCAGTTGGACCACAGTAAGTGTCAATTGGAGTTTAGTATATATGCCCCATTTTATAAACTTCTTGTTTGTATTTAAGGCCTTTTTTTTTTTTTGCAATGATAGAAAATCTACTAGAGTTGTAATGAAATCAGTGGCCAAAGTTCTAGTGAAGCTCTAGATATGTGTAGAAAGACAGGAAGCAAATATGTTTTCTTTCATGTCAATTCATGTCATGTCCATGTGTTTTCTTTTTGCCTTGTCTGTTGAGTGATATTGCTTTAGCTTTTCTTTTTCCAGAAGCCTTGATATTTCAAGGATATTCTTCACACTGGAATGAGTAGGTGTAGATACAATAATCTTTGTGATGAGGTTCTTATATAGAATTACCAAGAATTAAGTAAGACTTCCTTGGCTTATGGGTACATTCTTTAGGCTTCTCCCTCCCCACTCTTTGAGAAGAATTATATTTCTCAAAATTACTTCATCTGTGTTTAATGATATAGAAACAGGAGGGCTACCCAAAGGACATGAAGGGAAAAATTCTTGAAACCACTTCAAGAGATTGAACTATTTATGATTGATGCAATCAAGTAATAGAAAAGCTGACAAGAGTAAACTCTATAGGACTTTTAGTTCAAAGAAACAGCTAACATGATAAGTAATTCTTGCAATGATCTACAGAGAATGGGGCCTTTTCTGTCTTCATTTTCTTTTCTCAATAGGCATCTTTTGTGTATATGTTTCAAATGTGAATATTTGTGTTTTGAATTACAACATGATCTATATTTGTAATGTGTTTGTATCAATGTTTTTCATTTGAATGGATGTTGTTTTGCTGGCACTAAAATGAATTTTATCATTTGTAAAGTTTGGAGTACTTTCTTTATATAATCAATTTAAAATTATTAAATATGGGGGTGGAGAGATTGCTCAGCACTTATGCAGAGGTCTCGGTTTCTATTCCCAGCCCTACCTCACTTCTCATGATTCTTAATCCAATGACCCCTCTTGACCTCCACAGGCACTTGCTGCCCACATTGCACAGACATGCACATAGACAAAGACATGTACACATTAAATAAACAGATAGATGTTTTAAAAATAATAAATATGCATGCTCAGTTATATATTAAAAATTTCTCTGAGACGAAAATTCATGTTTATGTTTACTAATAAAATGCTGCCATATTTGTCACCATTCCAACTTAATTTTAATATTGATTTCCCTTTTGTATTTAGTAATGAGTTCTTCTACAGTGGGGTTATTTTTGGTATTAAAAATTATTTTAGTTTATTGAGATTGTGGAGACTTTGGGTAAAAAATTGTTAGACTAAAATTAAATTTAAAATAATATTAATTCTTGTGAAACATAGGAATGTTTAGGTAAAACTATTGATGCATGCATTTTGTAAAAAAGCATATAATATTTAATATGAAACTTTAGTGTACTTCGCTAAAGATATTTCAGATTGGTAGATGTGATCTACCAGGATTCAAATATCCTAATATCTTTTGAGCAAACATGATGAAAAGAAAATTTTGTTTACAGAGATTGTGTCAAAGTGAGAGGCATTAGCCGTGAGTTCATTAGAAACTTCCAGCTGCATGAAGGGGATAAGCAACGACAAGAAGAAGCAGGACAGTGGAATTCTTTGATAACTGTACTAGAAAATTATACCTTATTTGAGAGGAAAGTCATCTAAGTAACAAACCAAGCTCTGGAAATAGCATGGACGTTTTTTAATCTCTCCCATGGTTCGAATATTCTTTTGCTCTAAATGGATCAGTTTTATTAAATGCTAAAGATGCACATTTTAATCACACCCTTTTTGTATCCACTTAATTGTACAATAGAAATATTTTACCACACATAACACATACATATTTGTAAGCTATTAAAATGTATTAAAGAGTATGTCATAGAAAATAAATATAATTTTTTTCTTCATAAAATTTCACATCTTCATTTCTGACTTATTATTTCTATAAAATATCAGCTTTTTTATGTTAATAGTAATCATTCTGATCTTTGGGTCATCTTAAAATTTGGTTTTATTTTGACATCATGAGTTTTAATTTAATATCACAATTTTGATAATGTTTCTGCCTACTATGTTTTTGCTTTATAGCACTAGTTGAACATGTTTTTTGCAATTTTATATAGATATAGATTTTTTTTATTTCTTCATGTATGGCTTCTTTATCATCCTTATAGGTTTTTATTTTTTCATATTCTTTTTCTCACTGTTTTCCAATATCTAAATTGTCAATCTTTCCTTTTATGTCCTTGAGCACATTGATGGATATGTTTAAGCACAAGTGTGTTAACCCTATTATTTGACACTTTGGAAGATTACATAGTCTATATTGTTCACATAAAAATAAAGGAAAACAATATTTGTCTAACATGATACTATTATCAGTGATATTCCCTAAAGCAATGTAATATTAGTTTTAAGTATTTAAGAGAATACTTATTTATCTTAATCCACAACTCTCCTTTGTTTTGCAGTTGTTTAAAATCACTTTGTTTCTATTGTTGATTTTCAGTATTTCTGAAATATTATTTAATTTGTTTTCAGGAGTGAAACACAAGTATAGATTAAGAATGCAAACTCTCAACACCATAATATGGTAAAACTAAAGACAATTTCCAAGACATCTTAAATTCATTGAGAAAAGATTAAGTATAGAAAAGCTATTCAACTTAGCACTACAGTTTTTATGTTCTTATTGAAACATTATTTTGGTCTAATCATTATAATTCCGGTTGTCTTACATACCTGCTGGCACTTGACCTGCACATTCAATCATGCACTGGCCTTGTTCTCTATAGTAAGACTTGCTATGGCTGAACACATAGATCTTGAACACATATAAATCTGATTTTCTTTGTTTTCCAAAATATATAGGACCCATGGATTCGTACACCATATAGATTGTATCACCCAATATAAATATCTCAGATGTTATTTACAGTGTACCGAAGTGTGCAAATTTATGCAAATACTAGTCCATTTAATTTAAGGAACTTGACATGAAGTTTTGGTACCATGGGACCCTAGAATAACTTCCTACAGATACCAATGGTAAATAACTCCAAAGGCTCACAAGTTAAAGTAATTCTTTTTTTTTTTTTTTTCAAGAAAAACATTACATTAGTGGAATGTGGAGAAAACTGAAGGAAAAGCATATTAGCATAGTATAAAATAGATAAATTAGAACTTAAGTGTACTTCATGAATTCAAAATAGAAACAAGGCCTTACTGTTTATAGTGGAGTTTCCAGACTTTGTGCGTCCTTATCACTTGCCTTGCTTGTCTGTGCACAAGCATCTATTGGACTCTATTTTATTTTTTCATTGGAACAGTAAGCTACCACAGTAATATATCTATGCAGTCCTTGCTTTTCATCATAGAACAATTTTTGATAACCTTTTCAGTTTAATAAAGTATCTCTCACCTTTTCTTTTATTTGCACTCAAATGAATGCTTTGAAAGAGATATTGTCCAAAAGTTTGTGTCATTCTTTAGTGTATTCAAGATTTATAATTCATATCTAGTTCTCTTTTGAACTGCCATGTTTCAGAATGCACAATATTTGTGATAAAATATTGGCTGTTAAATTGAATTCATGCCTGTGAGCATCCTATCCTGAATTTTATTTAAGAGATGACAGAAAGAAGAACATAGTTTAATTTCCTCTGACTCTGAAGAACTCCATACATAATATCTGATAAAATTTTATTAGCTTAAATTATAGTGGCTTTTCATCAAATTTCACTTTTATTCACAACATTTTTCATATTGGATATATCATACAGAATTTGTTAAAATTTGACTTCGTTAAATCAGAAGGCCTTGAAATAAATATTTAAGAAATTTTCATATAAAGAATACAGCCTTCTCATTATTACAAAATAATAACTGAAACTGGTTATGGGATATTGATAATGGTTAATAATCCTACTGTCTCTTTCTCTCTACTTGTTGTTTCTTTCTTTCTTTGTTTCTTTCTTTGTTTCTTTGTTTCTTTGTTTCTTTGTTTCTTTGTTTCTTTGTTTCTTTCTTTCTTTCTTTCTTTCTTTCTTTCTTTCTTTCCTTGCTTGCTTGCTTTTTTCCTTCTTTCCTTCCTTCCTTCCTTCCTTCCTTCCTTCCTTCCTTCCTTCCTTCCTTTCTCTCTCTCTCTTTCTTTCTTTCTTTCTTTCTCTCTGTCTCTTTGTCTCTCTTTCTTGTTGAGATAGGCTCTCATATTGTACCCCATCTGGCTTTAAACTCACTGCAATGTTACTGCCCCATCCTCCCAAATGTTGGTTTATAGATGTGAGCCAGCATGTTCAGCAAAATAATATCTTTGCATTTCAATAATGAGACATATCATAGGCCCTAATTTAATATAAATTTTTATATGAAATTTATATTATTGTAGTCAGAAGTTTTCCTGTGTTCCATCTGATCCTACAGCTGCTCAGACCCAAATAAACTCACAAAGGCTTGTATTATTTTCAAACTATATGGCCTAATGGCTCAAGCTTCTTGCTAACTAGTTCTTACATTTTAACCCATTTCTGTAAATCTATACTTTGCCACATGGCTTGTGGCTTACCAGTACTTTTACATCTTGCTTTTCCTGGTGGTGGCTAGCAGTGTCTCCTCTCTGCCTGTCTCTCCCTTTCTTGTGTCTCTCCTGGATTTTCCACCTGCCTATTAGCTGACTTGCCATAGGCTAAATCAGTCCATTTATTAACCAATAGGAAGAACACACATTCACAGCACTGAGAAAAAGATCCCATAGCATATTATCACATGTTTTACAGTTTTTTTAATCTCTGGTCTCTTTGGGACTATGATAAATACATTGCTAATGGTCAGAATTATAACTGAGGAAACACAAGAATATAAATGTAAATATATAATAATATTACATATTCCATTATATAAACCTAGCTATATATTTAAGTATAATACATAATTTCATAAATATATAAGTATATGTGCATGTAAGGTACTTATTCTTTTCTATAACCTAGGCTGGCTTTAAACACATGATCCTCTTGACTCAGATTCAGTATTGCACAGTAAGCTGAGCCTTTCTAGATCAATTTATTTAAATAAGACAATCCTCTACAGGCATGCCCACAGAGCAACATAATGTAGAAAATCTGTCATTAAGATTCTGTTCCCAAGTAATTGCAGAATATGTCTAGTTGACACTTACAGCTAAGTATCATAAGGTATAACATTTCCAATTTTTTTATCTTAATGATAGTCAAGTTAATTGAGTTAATGAAGGAAATATTTGGCAAAAGAAAAGAATGAATAATGGAAAAAATAGCTACTTTCACTGATGTTCTTGACAGTGAGTGGGATACTTCATATAGAACATGGAATGGGCGGGACAAAATTGAAAGTGTATTTAAAATGATTTGCTTAGCAGATAAAATGATTTTGCACTATTTCCATTAAAGTCTGATACTCAGTTCAAAATCAGAGGTTACCAAGCTAATCATTTTTCTAGTTTCAAATCTGTCACTTTTTTTGTGTGTGTTTGTGGTGGATACGTACCTTAAAGTCTAATGAAGAGTGAAAATGTGAAACCGTAAGTGAAATACACTGCCTCAGAATGACCATTATAATGATATAGAAATTCACTGAGATGTATAAAGTTTGGTACTGGGCAAATGTTTGTGTGAGCAGCTACATTAATATAACTATGGATGCTTTCATTTACAAATTTACTACAATAAAAGTTGTCCAAAATTATGTTTAAAGTTATCTCTACATTATCCATTTTCTTAAGTGGATTCTTCTGAGCATAATTAATTTCTGGCAGTATCTAGTTTGTTTTTAAATCAGTATCTAATAACATATTTCATCAGCTCATGTATTTGATGAATGGTTATTAATGTAGGTAACTCTTAGAATATTTGTAAAACCATTTTTTAACCAAAATCTACTTTCTATTTTTAGGTCTTTTTGGCCGAGTTCTCAGGACCTCTACTAATATACCTTCTTTTCTACTTGAGGAGCTCATACATATATGATGTGAAGGAGAGCTCTCGGCGGCCTCGTCACCCTGTGGTACAGTAAGTGACACATGGGGACACAAAAGGTGACGGATGCACTCCTAATTATGATGGGACCACTTCTCGATAATTACATTGTCAGATAAAAGCACCAGCGTTAAAGTTAATCTAACTTCTGGACCAGTAGTTCTCAGCACTTAGCGCAGTATAAAGGACCAGCTATTCACCTTCTATTCATGGCTTAGTCACAGCTGCCCGAGCATCAGGAAAGAATGTTGGACTATATAAGCTTAGCAGAGAAAACAATATAAAAAATCCAATGTTCGTATTATAATTATAACTAATTCATATAGCTTTTATATAATGAAGCTGAAAAACCTAATAGAGCACACCTTTAGTCCCAGCATGCTGTGAGGCAGAGGAAAGATGATTTCTGTGAGTTTGGGGACAACCTGGTCTGTATAATGAGTATCAGCATAGCCAGGGTTGTGCAGAAACACCCTTTCTCAATAACAGAACAATCTAGTTTGGTAAAGCAGGCAATTTGGCTGATATTGGTGCAGCGGGAGGGCTCCGTGGACCAAGAGTCCAGCCTTAGGCCTTTGTGCCTTCCTTGGGTGATTCTGCAGCTGTCTTAGGGGCCAAGGTCTGGACTTCCAGGCTCTTGGAGGTAACTATAAAGACAAGGATTTCATTCCTGTAACCAAGCTGGTCTGCCTGGTCAAGGATATGAAAATTCAAGTCTCTGAAAGAGATCTACCTGTTTTCCCTGTCCATTAAGGAATCCACGATTATTGACATTTTCCTAGAAGAATCCCGAAAAGATGAGATTCTATAGATCAGGGCTGCTGCTGGAGGCCATGGTGATATCGATGGTCCATGCTACAGCTAGAAGTCATGCTATTGTCTGTGGTCAATGTTGCCACCTGAAACCATGTGGAAGTTCATGATCCATGCTGCCTCTGGCTGGTATGGGCAAAGAAGCTGCTTTTGAAGTGTTATCAATGACTGTGGATTCATAACTGAGAGTAAGAGTTACTGGAGGCTTCTGTGACAACCCTCCCCACAAAGAAAAAGCAACAGTCCAGACATGACTTTGATAAAGATGGTGGCGGCACAGGGCCAGAGGTGGGGGAGGACCCAGTTATTGTTAAAGGCCTGGCCACTGGGAATTTGACCATGCTCCAATGAGTATATGGGCAACAAAAATTGGACATGGTGTATTTTTTACGTGGGATGGAGCACAAGGATGAGAGGTTGGATCTGGGAGGAAGGGAAGGGAGTGTAGTAGGGGTGCATTGTATGAAATTCCTGAATAATTAATGAAAAGATTATGTTGGAGAAAATATAAAAAAATTAAATTCTATATTTAAGAATTATAATTTAAATTTAAATTCTAAATTTAAATAAGAGAGAGAGAAAGGAGAGAGAGAGAGAGAGAGAGAGAGAGAGAGAGAGAGAGAGAGAGAGAGAGAGAGATTGCCAGTGCAGAAGCATACTCCAGATGACATGCAGACCAGATTCAAAGCTTTTCCCACTATTGGGAACTATAATGGTCTTGCTGGTCTTAGTGCTAAGTGCTCCAAGAAGGTGGCTACTGACATCCGAGGGGCCTCTATCTTGGTGAAGCTTTCCCTGTTAACCATTCCTCAGAGGCTACTGAGGGAACAAGAATGGAAAGTCCTACCCTATTCCTTGCAGGGTGACAAGCCACTGTTTCTCTGAGCCGGTCCCTGCCCACAGGGGCACAGTCATCATCCCTGCTCCTGTGCCCAAGAAGCTGCTGCTGCTGGCCAGTATCAGTGACTACTACACATTAGCCAAGGCCACTTTTGATGCTATCTCCAAGACCTATAGGTATTTGACCACAGATCTCTGGAAAGAGACCAAATTCACCAAATCTCCTTACCAGGAATTCACTGACCATCTGTGGAAAACCAACACCAGAGCCTCTGTTCATAGGACCCATGTTCCATCTGTGACTACCATAGAGGGCTTTTGTAGAGAAAAAAATAAATTGAATTAAATCTGTTAAAAACATAATAAACTTGAATAATCTTAAGTCATATTTTCTTAAAACCAGAACATTCCTCAGTAAGTAAGTATGATCCTAGTAAATATTGGCTGAAATCCCTGCTGAAGAAGATTTAATTGTAGAACAATGAATTTTAGCTAATGATATAAGACAAAACAGTTTGCACTTTTAAAGTCCCAAATTGTTAAGAGTAGTTCAGTTAGAGTAGCAAGCAATAGCAAACAACAGACAATGTGTGTCAGGCAATTCAAAAACAGGAAAATACACTTAGAACTATGAAGTGGAGAGTGACTTAAACAATTAGCAATATTACATAGAGAAGAAAGACATAACTATGGAAAAAACAGTTTACTGGATACTTTTAGTAAGTTAAAACCCTAAATGAAGTAGTACTTGAATGTGATTGACTTTTTGTTAGTAGTAGGACAGTTATCAAAATATGCTATGTAACTGTGGTTGTTAGCCTGTTGTGAAAACAATGCATCCTTTATTCTCCCTCCAGGTCTATCTCCATGCCTCTCAGAAGACATGCATACTAAAAGGGGGTGCAGTTATTCAAAATACCACATTAAAATGTGTTAAAAGGAAAAAAGAGAACAAAACTTCAAATTCCATGAATTAAAAATATCCCAAGTTAAGCCGGGCGGTGGTGGTGCACGCCTTTAATCCCAGCACTCAGGAGGCAGAGCCAGGCGAATCGCTGTGAGTTCAAGGCCAGCCTGGGCTACCAAGTGAGCTCCAGGAAAGGCACAAAACTACGCAGAGAAACCCTGTCTCAAAAAACAAAAAACAAACAAACAAACAAACAAACAAACAAACAAATCCCAAGTAAATTAAGAAAGAACATTGAGGTCCTGTGGACACTAGTAAAAATAACAAATTTGACCCTTACTTTTTCATCTCATCACAGATGCTGAGCTGCAGCCATACTGAGGACTTCTTGTCCTGATTCCCTGCTGCACTTCTTCACACAACTTGTTCTGTTGTACCATGTCATTTCCAATTCTCATTCCCACTATCTTATCAATTATCTATATCCCAATCATGGTGTCAAAATTTCTCACTCAGAGTAATCATTCCAATGACTTCCATAAATCTTGCTAGTTTGATTTGCTTTTGGACAATGTATTGTTTTAAACTGTTACTGTGATCATTTTGATATTTTTTTCCCTCAATTGAATTTAACTTCCCCAATAGATGCAGTGAATTGTTGACATGGCATGGCTTATAAGGCTCACTGCATATAAATGGCTCATTGAAATAATTTGAATGATTTGAAAGATGAACCCAGTGCATACATACTTATTTCACCTTGGGTAATTAATGGGTCAGATTTCAACTAGTGAATCTGACAACTATTCATATGAAAGCGATCTGTGATACAAAGTAGTTAGTACACTGTAGAAACAGAAGAATGGCTGATGTAGCCATTCACAAGGGAACAACAAGAAATTGATTCTTGGTAATGAGAGGCTTGTCAAGCAAGCTTTGAAATATTAACTTCTTCATTTTCCTTAAATTACATAGAATGGTTATTTAATCTAGAGAGTGAGTTGAAGACCTTGGAAGGAGAAAGTAATGACCCTAGTGTTTTATGACTGGACTCTAGCATATATTGAGTATATGGCACAGCTTGGAAGATGAGCAATTTTAGTCCCAAGTGAACTGACTGACAGTGATTACTACTCTTAAACACACACGTTTGATAATATCCTGGTAACAAATACATCTGTACCACTTATTATTTTCCAAAGCACAAAAATGTTAATGTTCAACTGTAGCTGGAGAGCTTCTCTCTGGATCCCGCTGAGCCCTGGCAGTCCGACAGTCCATTTATAAAATAAACACACCGACGCTTATATTACTTACAAACTGTATGACCATGGCAGGCTTCTTGCTAACTGTTCTTATATCTTAAACTAACCCATTTCTATAAATCTATACCTTGCCACGTGGCTCGTGGCCTACCGGCATATTCACATGCTGCTCGTCATGGCGGCGACTGGCAGTGTCTCCCTCACTCAGCCTACCACTTCCCAGAATTCTCCTCTCCTTGTCCTACCTACTTCCTGCCTGGACACTGTCCAATCAGTGTTTTATTTATACAGAACGATATCCACAGAATTCCACAAATAATTTGATTTAGTTACACAGGTTTGAACAGTTATCAGAGATTTATGAAACATTTTGCATGATTCAAAGGCATGTGATCTCAAAATGACATCATTTAAGATTAAGACCATGTTTATGATGAAGTGTTAATCGGAGGAAACTAAAAAAATAACAAAGGCTGTTACAATTGTCCTTGAATGCCTCAAACAACTTCAGTTCCAGGACATATCGCTGAATACACTACAGACTTTGAACATACAACTTGGAGGAATCAAGGTGAAACTGACCTGGAAAACTACTCCCTCAGCATCAGTTATCGTAGTAGTTCAAGGAAGGGTGTAAGATGCCCAGGGAGAAGACCAATCAATAGTCATATCCAGCCGTAAAACTTACAAACCACTTCAATGATCAGCTTAGCAAAATATACTCAGGGGTGTATTAGTGGCACTTATATCTTGAGGATTACCAAGAGCCCTCTAATTGGACTAAAGGCCCAGTCAATAGGAGGGTATTGTAATTTTGCCTGGTATTGTAATCTTATGCTTAGCAATATATGGTAATTATTTCATGTTTTATTTTCATCCTTACTACTACTACTACACCCAGTATATTTATTTCTTAAAAACATTTCTTGCTCTGATAAATAAACCAAGTGTCATATTAAATAGAATAAATGATATCTTAAAATGTTTACTCCACTCAATTGCTTAAAGTATATTATCATTGATCCATGCTAATTTTTAAGATTTTTAAGAACAATCAATTTTTAAACATTTTAACTTTTACTTACAATAAAATAGTTAAATACACTAGTAGAGAATAAATCATTTTAATTTTGTCAGGGAAATTGGCCACACTAAAAGACAATTGATATTTACTTTCAAAACATTATTTATATAAAAATGGCAAGGAAGGAGTCTTAAACTACAAGAGAAACAGGTATATAAAGATACAAATGTGGCAATGTGTCAGATAGACAAAACCAATAAATAAAGAATGCTTTATGGTAGCACAGAAAATGACATTCCAACCTTCTCAATCTTAAAGTAATTGCTAAAGGACAACCAAACAATTAAAAAGTAATTTTGAATATTTCAAAATGTCAGCTGCGCTCAGCACAGGCACTGGTTATTTTTAAACTTGTTCGTTATCTGCTTCAGTCTCCAGGCAGTTTCTTAGGAGCTCATTGTGAATTATGAGTTTTGTTCCTCCTCCTAGGGAATTTGGATGCAAAAAACAAACAAACAAACAAACAAAAAAACCAAAAAAACTATGGTTAATATTATGGAGTATTTCTAGTATCATCAGAAGTGAATTTTGATATTTGTATTAGTTTCATTATTAAATAAAAATTGAAATTATTTAGAAAAATAAGGAAACAGCTATGGGTAATTAGCATTGAATAAGATTTCTTGTTAAATGAGACACTGTAATATGCTTTAAAAATTAAAATATTTGCTAGAATCTATGTGTATCTATACAATTATAGATCTATATGTATAAGACATGAAAGCAGAAGTAATACTGCAGGCACAAGTATTTACTGTGGTGGAGAAGGGCAAGAAAAAAGAAGGGAGTGGGTGTGGTAAGCCATTTGCTAAGCAATAATATATACTTGTCAGGAAACTTAAAAAAATAAATAACCTTTAAATAGTCTTATACTATGGTTTAAGTGCCTACAGTTATTCATGGGGCCAAGGTCACCTGATATGGCCGAAAGGAATTAAATCAAGCCCCTTGGAGGGGCCACAACACAACTGAGGCTGTGGTAATTTTATTGAGAGCAATCAGACCTTTTACACCTTTGTCTGAAACAGAATATAATGGGAATTTCCAGGATCAATACAGTTGCAGTTGCCAGGATACAGTGAAGTCTGAAAGTCATACAAGGTACAGAAGATTAATGTCTAAGACCAACTGTCCTGTCAAGCTTCTATGCTTCCTTGACTACTAAGGGAACATACAGAGAAACAAAGTGGCCTGAATGCTTCACTGGCTAGAGGAAGGCATTGGTCTCTCAGGAACTGGAAGGTACATTGTGTCCCAGGGGTCACAGACTCTAACCTGAAAAGACTGTGACTCATGCTTCTCACGGCAGCTAGGCCAAGCCAACTCTATGGTTCCCTGCAATATGGTGAGGAGGCTTTTGAAAAGGAATTTAGTTGTTGATTAATTTCTTCATTTTCCAGCTTGGCTTGCTTCTGCCATTGCATCCACTACATCTGACACCTTCTGGAAACTTTATTTGTCCATAAAGTTTCTTCAGGACACAGTCCTACGAAAAACTTGATAAAGGTGAGAATTAAGATATGCCATTTAAAAAAAAGCTGGGAAAAATAATAGATAATAATACATTGCATCATTGTATTAGTTAGGGTTTCAATCCCTGTTGGGGGTGGGGCACTATGACCAAAAGCAACTCGGGGAAAAAAGAGTTTATTTCACATTGTATTAATAAGCCCATCACTGAGGGGAGCCCTGGTGACAGGAACTGAAACATGGAAGCCATGGAGGAGTGCTGCTCACTGTCTCAATGTTTTTCTTTTGTGTAGCCTTCTTGGTTATGCATCAAAGACCACCTGCACAGGAAAGTCACCATCCATAATGGCATGGGTCCCCCCCACATCAGTCACTCATTAAGGAACTGTCACTCAGACATTCATTCAAATCTTATAGAGGCATTTTATCAGTTTACATTCCCTCTATGCAGAAACTGTGGCTTTTGTCCAGTTGAAAACAATCATCAACAAAACAGGACCATCTTCTTAGGAAAATCACCTTTTCCTTAAAACTAGGTTTCTCTTCTTTAGTTGTGTCAGCATATATCAGACATTTTCTGAGAGGTGTTTGCTTTTTTTTCTTTATTAAGAAATTTTTTATTCATTTTACATACCAACCACAGATCCCCCTCTCTTCCTTCCTCCTGCTCCCCCTATTCAGCCTCTGCCTCCAGCCCATCCCACCCCATTCCCTCCTCCGAAAGGGTAAAGGCTCCTACAGGAAGGCAGCAAAGCCTGGTACATTCAGTTGAGGTAGGTCCAAGGCCCTTGGCCTACATCAAGACTGTGTGTGAGGTGTCCCACCATAGGAAGTGGGCTCCATAAAGCCAGCTCATGCACCAGGGATGGATCCTGGTCCCACTGCCAGGGGCCCCACAAACAAACCAAGCCACACGACTTTCACCCATATTCAGAGGTCTTAGTTCGACCCTATGCAGGCTCTACAGCTGTTGGTCTAAAGTTTATGAGTTCCCACTAGCTCTGATCAGCTGTCTCTGTGTGTTTCCCCATTGTGATCTTGACCACCCCCGCCCCTTGTTCATAGAATCCCTCTTCCCACTCTTTGCCTGGATTCCTGGACTGTGGCCTGGTACTTGGCTATTGATCTCTGCATCTGCTTCTGTCAATTACTGGATGAAGGCTCCATGTTGACAGATAACCAGGGTAACCCAGCTCAGGCACCCTCTCCACTATTACTAGTAGTCTAAACTGGGGTCATCCTTGTGAATTCCTGGGAACTTCCCCAGCACCAGGTTTTCCCTATCCCCATGATGTCTCCCTCTATCAAGATATCTCTTTTTTTAAATAAACATTTTATTTTATAATTAATTTAATTTTACATATCAGCCACGGATTCCCCTGTCCTCCCTTCTCCCACTCTCCAGCCTTCACCCCCAATCCACCCCCCCCATTCCCACCTCCTCCAATCCCTTGGGGATTCAGCCCAGCCTGGTAGATTCAGTTGAGGCAGGTCCAGTCCCCTGCTCCCTGCACCAAGGATGAGCAAAGTGTCTCCGCATAGGCCCTAGATTCCAAAAAGCCAGCTCATGCACCAAGGACAGGTCCCGGTCCCACTCCCTGGAGGCCTCCTAAACAGTTCAAGCTCATCAACTGTCTCACTTATCCAGAGGGCCTGATCCAGTTCCATGGGGGCTCCTCAGCTATTGGTTCACAGTTCATGCATTTCTGCTAGTTACTCTCCCACTCTGTCCCTATTCCAGCTCAACCATCCCTTTCCCTTATGTTCTAGTCCCCCATCCCGTTTGAGCCTTAATCTTAGTTAATCTACAGAGAAAGGCTTTCTAGGAGCATAGGTCTATCATGCATTGAAATGTCTTCATTGTGAGAATTAAATCAGATTCCTTAAATACATTTGAAAAGGAAGAAACCCACATAGTAATTTATAGATATTATAGCTGCCAGAGTAAGGCTAAAATCTGCCATGTGAAAACAGTGAAAATTGATAGATGTCCAAGGTCAAGAAACCTTCAAGAAAATGGGAAAGTTTTCAAACACTGCATTGAAAACAAGACATTAGGAAACCTACACTTTACACTTTCAGTTAAAATTTAAATATGACATATCTTTCTACTGAAATTTTATTATGTTCTTACCCAAGATTCTCCTTTCATGACAGTGATTTTTAGTATGCTTAGACAGCCTCCTCTTTGAACCAAGTCTGACACTTTCTTTTACAATCAAACAACATACAATAGTGCTAAAATTAGGCTGATCACTGCTTTATTTAGTGTTATTACTTTGCTATAGATAATTTCTCTTAGTTCATTAATATCTTGATGAAAATCAATCATTCTTAATAAATAATTATACAATATAAATCTTTGAATTTTTCTCAAATATTCATTAATATAAAACCAAAAACATGGAACTAAATTATATGCTTACTGAGTGATACTAAAATATAACTTTACACAGTTCCTTATGATAGGAAGAAGCATTCCATGTATTAAGTTTAGACACTTTATAAAAATATGCTGTAATAGTCAATAGTTCTGTGGGAGAGATAAGGTCCTGTGAGCCCTTCCCTGATCTGTGGTGCTCTAATGAAAGGCTCCTGTAGTGTTTTAAGCCCATTGTAGGCAGTCCATGATCTGTGAGGACATTCCAGCATTGCCTGTACCATCAGCAGAAAACAGCATCACACAGACTTCCTACCTTTCAGTTCTTACATTCACAGTACCCCCAATTCAGTGATAGTCTCTCAGACTTAGAGGGCATGCTGTAAATATCTTGCTCAGAGATAAGCCAATCATGACTTTTTATTCCGCAGCATTTGTCTCCAGAGAAGTTTCTCTAAGTAAGGGCATAGCATTTGTCTGAGGATAGAAACATAAATGTTTAGAAATCAGCATTGCTCCATGACAATTTAGCTAAAAAGTACATTAAATTCGCCTAGAGAGCTTAAGACTTCCTCAGATGCCAATTTTGGACCAGGTATACAGTACCAGGCATGAATTTCTATGACTGCTGATTGAGTCTGGGGAAAGGCAGTCATTTTCTTCAGTTTTGTACCCACAGAGGAGACCACCATTGTGACACTGATGATTCTGATTAATCTCAGTGACTCTCCAAAAAGATACAAACAAACAAAAAATCAGATGTAGATATGGGAAGGGAAGGGGAATTGTATGCAAAATAATATGTAAAGGCTTGTGGGTGAGAGATTAAGAGGATGAGGGGTTAAAGTAAGCAGACGTACTTTATATAGGTAGGAAATTTCCAAAGAACTAAGTCAATGAAAGACATTTTAAAAGGCTAAAGTGTGCATGTAAATGTAAGGGTATGTTAAAATAATGTACTGTATATTGTATCATTTCTATAACTTTTATTTTGTCTTGTTTTATTTGTAGGGATGTGCATTTTATTGGGGATTCACTTCTTGGATTGCATATTATATTAATCACCCAAGATATACACCACCTTGTACGTACAATTTCTTCTTTACTAACCCCATGCTAAATTGTCAAGATCCGTGTTCAGCTTTTAAATCCATAAAAATTGAATGTCTTATACTTAACAGAAAAATTAATAAAAATATGAATTTTCAATTTATTTCATATCATAATTCATTAAATTTCCATGTAGGCTTGAAAGACTAAATTTGGCTGACATGGATATTCTCTCTCTCTTTAATTGCTTCAAAAATAGACATAGTGAAGTGATAAAAGCAAAAGTTAAAAGGAAAATATAACCACTGAGTTATTATGTATGCTAAGAAAGGAAGAATCAGTATTCCTCAAGAATGAATCCCCTAATAGTCTCCAAACGGTCAGCCTTATACAAATGTGCACACAAGTAGAACCAAATGAACTCTAGGCTATATGTATATGTAAACATTATATACATATACACACATATAGTATAACATATTTATTGTTATTTAATGTGTAAATATATATCGTGGTGTGTGCATGTGTGTGTGTGTGTGAGTGTGTGTGTATATTGTCTTAGTTAGGGTCTCTATTGCAGTGAAGAGACACTGTGACCACAACAACTCTTATAAAGGACAACATTTAGTTGGATGGCTTACAATTCAGAGGCTCTGTCCATTACCATCATGATGAGACATGGCACCATGCATGCAGACATGGTGCTGGAGAAGTAGCTGACAGGTCTAAGTCTTGCATAGGCAACAGGAAGTGGTCTGAGACACTGGGTGTAGTTTGAGCATATATGAGACCCCAAAGCACACCTCCACAGTGACATGCTTTCTCTAACAAGGCCACATTTACTCTAATAAAGCCACACTTCCTAATAGTGCCACTCCCTTTGGAGACCATTTTCTTTTAAAGCACCACATTTTACGCCCTGGACCCCAAAGACTTGTAGCTATTTTATAATGCAAATATTCATTTAGTCAAACATCAGAAGTGCTCATTGTCTATCATAGACTCAACAATGTTTCAAAGTCCAAAGTCCAAAGACTATTCTGAGATTCATGCAATCTCTTAAATGTGATTAACTATAAAATCAAAAGCAAAATTCCCTGACATGTGCATGGTCTCAGCTGATTTCTTTAGTCACAGAGGAATAGTTTATAAGCACCCCCCCTTTTTTTTCTATCCTTAAAGCCAGCACCATGTGGCCAAAGCTGCCAAGTTCTATTGCTTGCTGGTCCACTTGTTCAATTACATCTTCACCAGCTTTCTGTTTTCCATGGCTTCTTTCACGTCCTTCTTGGCTGTCCTTGAACTTGCTCTGTCAACCAGTCTGGCCTCAAATTCAGCCTCGCCTTTGGAGTGTTGGGGTTAAAGGTGTGTACCACCACACCTGGCTCTAAGCTTTACATGAACTCCTTTTTACAAGTTGGAAGCTTAGCTGGGTGGGATCTTGCCTTGAAATCACAGCTCCCTTTATTCCATTTCTTAATCCGTTTATCACTTTGAACACAGGATTTAGCTCCATTCCACTTCCTGGTGCTCTTTTTTCTCCTCAGATTTTACACTTTGTAATTTACCCTGCTCAGCTTGCTCCTTTTCTTTATAAATCTTCAATAGACTTACCACTAATAATAACACTACAGAGTCTATACTAGACTGTTTTGAAATTTCCTCTGCCAACTTAATTAATCCAAAACACTTCACTTTAGTTTTAGGCAGATTCTTCAGACAATGGCAAAAGGCAGCTACTTTCTTTACCAAAGTATCACAAGAATGATCTTTAGGCAACATACTAAAATTCTTCTCTTCTGAAACCTCTTGAGCCAGCCCCCAACAGTTCAAATCATTCTCAGTACCATTGTCTTCCATGGTTCTACTAGTGCAGTTCATTCAGTAGTGCTTAAAGCATTCCATTGCTTTGCTAAACCAAGGACCAAATTCCACATTCCTCCAAATGAAAACATGATCAGGCCTATTACAGCAATATTCATGTTCCAAGTACCAACTTCTGTCTTATTTGGGGTTTCTATTGCTGTGAAAAGACACCATGACCATGGAAAATCTTATAAAGGACAATATTTAATTGGTTGGCTTACAGTTTAGAGGTTCAGTCCACTAGCATCATGGTGGGACATGGCAGCACTCAGGCAGACATGGTGCTGGAGAGGTAGCTGAGAGTTCTACATCTTGCACAGGCAACAGGATGTGTTCTAGAACACTGGGTGTGGCTTGAACATACATGAGACCTCAGAGCACACCCCCACAGTGACACACTTCCTCAAACAACTCCACAGCTCCCAATAATGCCACTAGTGCCACTCCCTTTGAGGGCCATTTTCTTTCAAACCACCACATATATGTGCTTGTGCATGTGTGTGTGTGTGTGT